>NW_012114744.1:2103837-2133979 GCF_000951035.1 Colobus angolensis palliatus | reverse complement strand
CTCTTTCCTTTCCTTCCTTCTTTCCTTCCTTCCTTCCTTCCTTCCTTCCTTCCTTCCTTCCTTCCTTCCTTCCTTTTCTTTCTGTTCTTTCTTTCTTTTTTTCTTTTTTTTGAGATAGAGTCTGGCTCTGTTGTTGAAGCTGGAGTGCAGTGGTGTGATCATGGCTCACGGCAGCCTCAAACTCCTGAACTCAAGCAATCCTCCCACATTAGCCTCCTGAGTAGCTGGGATCACAGGTGTGGGCCACTATGCTTGGCTAATTTTTTTTTTCTAGAGACAGGGTCTCACTATGTTGCCCAGGCTGGTCTCAAACTACTGGGCTCAAGTGATCCTCCTGCTTTGGCCTCCCAAAGTGCTAGGATTACAAGCATGAGCCATTGGACCTGGCCCTTTTTGGGCCATTCTGAAGTGAATTCATCTTCTAGTGCTCTTTTGCACAGGAGTAGAAACACATTGGGCCCAGACTTTTACTTGCTCATAACTCTGATTGTAACTCTTCATCAGCCTTCAGACTGAACTCTGATCAAACTCCTTCATGTGCCCTATAAGCCGAAGTCCAGCCATTATATGCCTTGCTCTGTGCACTGGTTGTGTGCACTACATTCTTGTTGCTATGGTATTCCCCAGCCAGAGGCAAAAGTTGCACAGTAAAAATACTTCATTTGGTATCCAATGTTTGCCCAGTTGCATTCAGCAGCTAGCATAGTATGAAACACATGGATGGTTTTTTAGTACATATCTGCCATTCATTCATTCATTCATTCTTTACTTATTTATTTTTAGAGATGGGGGTCTCACGCTTGCCCAGTGTGGAGTGCAGTGGCATAGTCCTAGCTCACTGCAGCCTCAAACTCCTGGTCTCAAGCAATCCTCCCGCCTCAGCCTCTCTGGTAGACAGGAATACAGGTGTGCGCCACCTCACCCAGCTAATTTTTCAATTTCCTGTAGAGACGGGGTCTTGTGATGCTGCCCAGGTTTCATTCATTATTTATTAATAAAGCACCTCCTACGCGCCAGGCACCAACAAAAGAATACGTGAATCTACTTCTTTATACCTATTAGTTCACATTTATTAATGACTGAAGATTTTTCCTTGTTCTTTAAATATGGTCACTATTTGATGTATACCAGGCTGGTTAGTTGACACACTCAGCCTTTTAAAAATTATATAATATTTAATACATATGTTGTTTCTTTTAGAAATAGATAAAAACAGAACCAGAGAGGGCCCATAATCAGTATTATAAGAATTTTTCCTAATTATCTTCATTGGCATTGTTTTACATCTCATTTTTAGGATTAAATTTTTCCCCGATGGTTGATGTTAAGTAAATAACAGGCTCATTTTATTATTGCAGACTCATTTTTGGTGTGTCATCAATGGATTTATTGCTAAAACTTGGTCAGTCATGATTTAAAACAGCATTAGGCACCTATGAAGTGTGTAAGATAATTGCTCTCAGCCTAAAACTATTAAAACAAAACACATTTCCAAGTTAAAAATAAGCTTCTTCTCAGCAGCTTTGTGACAATTGAGAAAGGAAATGCTCTTTTGGGGGTGGGGACATATTGTAAATTGTGCTGTAAAGTACAATGGTGGGAAAACTAAGATAGAGGCAACTCAAGAACCAGTAAAGGTATTTGCTAAAGCTCCATTTGTGAACATCTAAAAGTGATTCTTTTACAATTAAGAAGGGCTTTTAGCCAAATTCAGACTTGCAAACATTTCCATCCTTCCTAAGTAAATAATTGCAAACCAAAGTCTTAACTTACCCTTGTTATCAAATCCCTTTAAAGTTTTAGCTTAAAGCTTTTATGATAGCCATTTTACCCATAAAAATCCATTATACAGTTGTGCCTTTCCTGAAAATTTACCTCATCCATGTCTAGCCAAATGAGAGCTACTAGAAAAATAAATCTGTTTATTATTATTATGGTAGAAATCCAGCAGGAGAGAACAAGACATCCAACCGTCCCAGGTCTCTCTTCAGCCTGAGGCAGTCACACAGCTGCTGCGGGCTCTTCTAATGAGGAGGCTCCCCCACTGAAAACAGCTGTCCAAGGCTGATGTTGGCCTGATTCCACTGCCTACATCCCATCTTTCTATGTACAAACTGAAGTCTGTCACTCTACACATATCATCACCACTTTCTATAAAAGGCAAAGGGATTGGATGATGATTTGAGAAAAGATGCAGAGAGCTGTGCAACTGGGGCACTGGTAATAGGAAGAGATACTATAAGCCCTCTGCTAGCCCCTCAGTCAGGATCCAAAAGGCTGGCTCTACTTAGCTTTTATCTCTGGGCTGGGCATTTTCCCCTTAGCTTATGGGGTAACCTTTACCCTTCTAGGGAAAAAGGAAGGAAGCAGTTGTGAACTACACACCCTTGGATAGACCCAACAATGGCTGGCAAACTCTGAGTTATCCTGAAGGGCAGAGAAACTCTGTGGGCAGGAAATGAGCGTCCGGCATAAAGCCACAGAGGCTGGGTCTCCTACCTGTCTGGATAGGGGAGATACAGCCACAAAAGTAGCCCTTGTCTTTTCACAGGTGAAAGATCACATCACTGATGGGTCCATTCCAACAGTATTTTAAATGATCATGTTTTCAAAACCCATTAGGATAAAACATGAGAAAACTTAAAAACAAAAACCAAACAGAACAAAAAAACTCCAAACGGGGTTTCCTTTCGTCTTTAGTAGAGGTCACAAATATATTTACTGGTGGCAGTATACTGCCTGCCTCCCCTCCTACCCCCATATAATACTGCTTTTCTGACTATTCTGATCAATTAATAGTTCTATTGTCTCACTGGGGTTGAATTTTCAACCCTACAAGATATGATAACTTCATCCTAATACATTCAGAATACATTAAAAAGTACTCTCCCTTTTCTGAAGCATTTCCCATTGCTCTTTAAGTATGAGATCAGATACCATATTTGAAGCAAAATAATGAGCTTTCAATCCTGAAATCTGTCATATCTAGAACTGCAAAGAATTTTAGCCACTGAACATCCTATACCTTGAAAAGCAGGTTAACTTGCAAGTGTTAGAAAGTGAAACTCTATACATTAGCTGGATTTTGTGCCTGCAAAGTTGAAGACACTTAAGATTATCTGTCATCTACATTAGGTATTTCTCCTAATGCTATCCCTCCCCTAGATCCCCACCACCCGACAGGCCCCTATGTGTGATGTTCCCCTCCTTGTGTCCATGTGCTCTCATGCCTCAACTCCCACTTGTGAGTGAGAACATGCGGTGTTTGGTTTTCTGTTCCTGTGTTAGCTTGCTGGGAATTATGGTTTCCAGCTTCATCCATGTCCCTGCAAAGGACTCATCCTTTTTTATGGCTGCATAGTATTCCATGGCATATATGTGCCGTATTTCTTTATCCAGTCTATCATTCATGGGCATTTGGGTTGGTTCCAAGTCTGCTATTGTGAGTAGTGCTGCAATAAACATACGTGTGCATGTATCTTTATAGAAGAATAATTTATAATCCTTTGGGTATATACCTAGTAATGGGACTGCTGGGTCAAATGGTATTTCTGATTCTAGATCCTTGAGGAATCGCCACACTGTTCTCCACAATGGTTGAACTAATTTACTCTCCCACCAATAGTGTAAAAGTGTTCCCTATTTCTCCACATCCTTTCCAGCATCTGTTGTTTCCTGACTTTTTAATGATTGCCATTCTAACTGGTGGCAGATGGGATCTCACCGTGGTTTTGATTTGCATTTCTGTAATGACCAGTGATGATGAACTTTTTTTCACATGTTTGTTGGCTGCCTAAATGTCTTCTTTTGAGAAGTGTCTGTTTATATCCTTGGCACACTCTTTGATTTTTTTTTTCGTGTAAATTTGTTTAAGTTCCTTGTAGATTTTGGATATTAGTCCTTTGTCAGATGAATACATTGCAACAATTTTCTCCCATTCCGTAAGTTGTCTGTTCACTCTGATGATAGTTTCTTTTGCTGTGCAGAAGCTCTTTAATTAGATCCCATTTGTCAGTTTTGGCTTTTGTTGCCATTGCTTTTGGTGTTTTAGTCATGAAGCTTTGCCCATGCCTATGTCCTGAATGGTATTGCCTAGGTATTCTTCCAGGGTTTTTATGGTTTTTAGGTCCCACGTTTAAGTCTTTAATCTATCTTGAGTTAATTTTTGTATAAGGTGTAAGGAAGGGGTCCAGTTTCAGTTTTCTGCACATGCCTAGCCAGTCTTGCCAACATCATTTATTAAATAGGGAATCCTTTCTCCATTTCTTGTTTTCACCTGGTTTGTCAAAGATAGATGGTTGTAGATGTGTGGTGTTATTTCTGACGCCTCTGTTCTGTTCCATTGGTCTATATATCTGTTTTAGTACCAGTACCACACTATTTTGGTTACTGTAACCTTGTAGTATAGTTTGAAGTCAGGTAGTGTGATGCCTCTAGCTTTGTTCTTTTTGCTTTGGATTGTCTTGGCTATGAGGGCTCTTTTGTGGTTACATATGAAATTTAAAGTAGTTTTTCTGAATTCTGTGAAGTTAGTCAGTCAATGGTAGCTTTATGGGGATAGCATTGAATCTATAAATTACTTTGGGCAATATGTCCATTTTCATGATATTGAGTCTTTCTATCTATGAGCATGGAATGTTTGTCCATTTGCTTGTGTCCTCTCTTATTTCCTTGGGCAGTGGTTTGTAGTTCTTGAAGAGGTCCTTTACATCCCTTGTAAGTTGTATTCCTAGGTATTCTATTCTCTTTGTAGCAATTGTGGATGGGAGTTCACTCATGGTTTGGCTCTCTGTTTGTCGATTGTTGGTGTATAGGAATGCTTGTGATTTTTGCACATTGATTTTGTATCCTGAGAATTTGCTGAAGTTCCTTATCAGCTTAAGGAGATTTTGGGCTGAGACGATGGGGTTTTCTAAATATACAATCATGTCATCTGCAAACAGAGATAATTTGACTTCCTCTTTTCCTATCTGAATACCCTTCATTTATTTCCCCTGCCTGATTGCCCTGGCCAGAACTTCCAATGTTATGTTGAATAGGAGGGTTGAGAGAGGGTATCCTTGTCTTGTGCCGGTTTTCAAATGTAATGCTTCCAGCTTTTGCCCATTCAGTATGATATTGGCTGTGGGTTTGTCATAAATAGCTCTTATTATTTTGAGATACGTTCCATCAATACCTAGTTTATTGAGAGTTTTTAACACGAAGGGGTGTTGAATTTTATTGAAGGCTTTTTCTGCATCTATTGAGATAATCATGTGGTTTTTGTCATTGGTTCTGTTTATGTGACGGATTATATTTATTGATTTGCCTATGTTGAACCAACCTTGCATCCCAGGGATGAAGCTGACTTGATTGTGGTAGATAAGCTTTTTGGCGTGCTGCTGGATTTGGTTTGCCAGTATTTTATCGAGGATGTTCTCATCGATGTTCATCAGGGATATTGGTCCGAAATTTTCTTTTTTTGTGTTGTGTCTCAGCCTGGTTTTGGTATTAGGATGATGCTGGCCTCATTAAACGAGTTAGGGAGGAGTCCCTTTTTTTTCTATTGTTTAGAATAGTTTCAGAAGGAATGGTACCAGCTCCTCTTTGTACCTCAGGTAGAATTCGGCTGTGAATCTGTCTGGTCCTGGGCTTTTTTTCGTTGGTAGGTTATTAAGTACTGCCTCAATTTCAGAACTTGTTATTAGTCTATTCAGGGATTTGACTTCTTCCTAGTTTAGTCTTGGGAGGTTGTATGTGTCCAGGAATTTATCCATCTCTTCTAAATTTTCTAGTTATTGGCATGGAGATGTTTATAGTATTCTCTGATGGTAGTTTGTATTTCTGTGGGATCAGTGGTGATATCCCCTTTATCATTTTGTATTGTGTTTATTGGATTCTCCTCTCTTTTCTTCTTGGTGATTCTGGCTAGCAGTCTATCAATTTTGTTGAGCTTTTCAGAAAACCAGCTCCTGGGGTTTTTCATGTCTCTAAGTCCTTCAGTTCTGCTCTGATCTTAGTTATTTCTTGTCTTTTGCTAGCTTTTGAGTTTGTTTGGTCTTGCTTCTCTAGTTCTTTTAATTGTGATGTTAGGGTGTTGATTTTAGATCTTTCCCACTTTCTCCTGTGGGCATTTAGTGCTGCAAATTTCCCTCGAAATACTGTTTTAGCTGTGTCCCAGAGATTCTGATATGTTGTATCTTTGTCTTTGTTCTCACTGGTTTCAAAGAATTTATTTATTTCTGCCTTAATTTCGTTATTTACTTTGAAAAATAATGAATGTACCAGTTATTTACCCAGTAGTCATTCAGGAGCAGGTTGTTCAGTTTCCATGTAGTTGTGTGGTTTTCAGTGAGTTTCTTAATCTTGAGTCCTAATTTGATTGTAGTGTAGTGTGAGAGACTGTTTGTTTGCATTTGCTGAGGAGTGTTTTACTTCCAATTATGTGGTCAATTTTAGAATAAGTGCAATGTGGTGCTGAGAAGAATGTATATTCTTTTGATTTGGAATGGAGAGTTCTGTAGATGTCTATTAGGTCCGCTTGGTCCAGAGCTGAGTTCAAGTCCTGAATACCTTTGTTAATTTTCTGTCTCATTGATCTGTCTAATATTGACAGTGGGGGGTTAAAGTCTCCCACTGTTATTATGTGGGAGTCTAAGTCTCTGAGGACTTGCTTATGAATCTGGGTGCTCCTGTATTGGATGCATATGCATTTAAGAGAGTTAGCTCTTCTGGTTGTGTTGATCCCTTTACCATTATGTAATGACCTTCTTTGTCTTTTTGATCTTTGTTGGTTTAAAGTCTGTTTTTTCAGAGACTAGGATTGCAATCCCCGCTTTTTGGCTTTCCATCTACTTGGCAAATTTTCCTCCATCCCTTTATTTTGAGCTTATGTGTGCCTTTGCATGTGAGATGGGTCTCTTGAATATAGCACACCAATGGGTTTTGACTCTTTATCCAATTTGCCAGTCTGTATCTTTTAATTGGGGCATTTAGCCTGTTTACATTTAAGGTTAACAGTGTTATGTGTGAATTTGATCCTAGCTGGTTATTTTGCCCATTAGTTGATGCAGTTTCTTCATAGAGTCAATGGTCTATACAATTTGGTATGTTTCTGCAGTGGCTGGTACCGGTTTTTCCTTTTCATACGTAGTGCTTCCTTCAGGAGCTCTTGTAAGGCAGGCCTGATGGTGACAAAATCTCTCAGCATTTGCTTGTCTGTAAAGGATTTTATTTCTCCTTCACTTATGAAGTTTAGTTTGGTTGGATATGAAATTCTGGGTAGGAAATTATTTTCTTATGCTGAATATTGGCCTCCACTCTCTTCTGGCTTGTAGGGTTTCTGTAGAGAGATCCAATGCTAGTCTGATGGGCTTCCCTTTGTGAGTAACCTGACTTTTATCTCTGGCTGCCCTTAACATTTTTACCATCATTTCAACCTTGGTGAATCTGATGATTATGTGTCTTGGGGTTGCTCTTCTCAAGGAGTATCTTTGTGGTGTTCTCTGTATTTCCTGAATTTGAATGTTGGCCTGTCTTGCTAGGTTGGGGAAGTTCTCCTGGATGGTATTATGAATAGTGTTTTCCAAGTTGGTTCCATTCTCCCCTTTACTTTGAGGTACACCAAGCAAATGTAGGTTTGGTCTTTTCATATAGTCCCATATTTCTTGGAGGTTTTGTTCATTCCTTTTCATTCTTTTTTTCTCTAATCTTGTCTTCACACTTTATTTCATTAAATTGATATTCAATCTCTGATATCCTTTCTTTTACTTGATTTATTTGGCTACTGATACTTGTGTATGCTTCATGAAGTTCTCATGCTGTGTTTTTCAGCTCCATCAGGTCATTTATATTCTTCTCTAAACTGGTTATTCTAGTTAGCAATTCCTCTAACTTTTTTTCACGGTTCTTAGCTTCCTCGTATTGGGTTAGAACATGCTCCTTTAGCTTGCAGGAGTTTGTTATTACCCACCTTCTGAAGCCTGTTGCTGTCAATTTGCCAAACTCATTCTCCTTCCAATTTTGTTTCCTCATTGGCAAGGAGTTGTGATCTTTTGGAGGAGAAGAGGTGGTCTGGTTTTTGGAATTTCAAGCCTTTTTGCGCTGGTTTTTCCTTATCTTCATGGATTTATCAACCTTTGGTCTTTGATGTTGGTGACCTTTGAATAGCGTTTTTGTGTGGATGTTCTTTTTGTTTATGTTGATGCTATTCTTTTCTGTTTGTTAGTTTTTCTTCTGACAGTCAGGCCCCACTGCTGCAGGTTTTCTGGAGTTTGCTGGAGGTCCACTCCAGACCCTGTTTGCTGGGGTATCACCAGCAGAGGCTGCAGAACAGCAAAGATTGCTGCCTATTCCTTCCTCTGAGAGCTTCATCCCAGAGGGGTGCCCACCAGATGCCAGCCAGAGCTTTCCTGTGTCAGGTGTTTGTCGACCCCCGCTGGGAGATGTCTCCCAGTCAGGAGGCACAGAGGTCAGGGACCCACTTGAGGAGGCAATCTGTCCCTTAGCAGAGCTAGAGTGCTGTGCTGGGAGATTTGCTGCTGTCTTCAGAGTTGGCAGGCAGGAATATTTAAGTCTGCTGAAGCTGCACCCTTTACACTGTGAGGGGAAAATCACCTACTCAAGCCTCAGTAATGGCAGATGCCCCTCCCCCCACCAAGCTCCCAGGTCAACTTCAGACTGTTGTGCTGGCAGTGAGAATTTCAAGCCAGTGTATCTTAGCTTGCCGGGCTCTGTAGGGGTGGGATCCTCTGAGCTAGACCACTTGGCTCCCTGGCTTCAGCCCCCTTTCCAGGGGAGTGAATGGTTCTGTCTTGCTGGCATTCCAGGTGCCACTGGGGTATGAAAAAAAAACTCCTGCAGCTAGCTCGGTGTCTGCCCAAATGGCTGCGCAGTTTTGTGCTTGAAACCCAGGGCCCTGGTGGAGTAGGCACATGAGGGAATTTCCTGGTCTGTGGTTTGCCAAAACCATAGGAAAAGTGTAGTATCTGGGCTGGAATGCGCCATTCCTCACAGCACCGTCCCTCAAGGCTTCCTTTGGCTAAGGGAGGGAGTTCCCCTGATCCCTTGCCCTTCCCAGGTGAGGCAACATCCCACCCTGCTTCAGCTCAACCTCCGTGGGCTGCACTCACTGTCTAACCAGTCCCAGTGAGATGAGCCAGGTACCTCTGCTGGAAATGCAGAAATCACCCACCTTCTGCATTGATCTTGCTGGCAGCTGCAGACCAAACCTGTTCCTACGTGGCCATCTTGACAGCCACCGCGAATCTGTCTTATTTTTTGCAGGAAGAATGCTAACTCTCACGGTCTGGTGCAGCATGAAATCTTCCTAACAACTATGAACCTAGAGGGATTTATGGACTCAGCTGCCCTACCTTCCCAACTGCAGCTTAAGCCTCACTGACCTGTGCATGGAAGCATGCAACCTTTGAGAATCATCAACTATAGAATGCTAGAGTTAGGAAGGGCGAGAGAGGAGGGAGATTTAAATATTGCAAGAGATTCTCTGGTTCCAGAAAATTCTGAAATATTTACTTTATTTTTAAGCATTTTAGTATAGCTTTTATGCTTAGTAAAAGGAAGCACATTAGTTAAACGAAAGGTTTCATTTGTACAGGTTATCAAACCATTTTCTCTACTTAAAATACCAGCTTGGTTATTTTTGAAATGAAATTCTTGTGATTTAATTGCATGGGCACACACATATATTTTCCATATCTATTTCATGGAATAGCAGAGTTCAGATTCCTGGTGTCTCAAATTGCTGAGGTTGTGTGTTTATAAAAGTATAAAATTGCACATGGTTCCAAAAGTATACTGAACAACAAAAAAGTGCATAAATACTACAGTATACATTTGTTTTCTTACTGTATTTAGTTTATTCTCTGGTCAATCAAGCTAAGTCTTAATAACCGTGTCCCACCTAACAGAAAATAACTTGGTTTACAACCCAGTCACCCACTACAAGTCTTGCTCCAAACTGTAACTAAATGAAAACAGCCATGCACTCGGGGGTGGTTCTTGTTCAGACTTGCACATTTTGTTTACTTGGGCATGAACCAGGTGACCGAGACCTTTAACTCGAATCTTTCCTAAGAATTATTTACTGAAGTTCAACTTTTCCACAAGCAGGCAGAGAAAAATACATGCTGGGTTCTCACCAGGGAAGTGTTTTTAAGCAAGATGTTTTGGACCAAGAAATTTTTTAAAAATTGCATGGAGATTTTCACAGTGCCAAATATATGCTTAAGCAACTAAGGCAACAGAGTTAGCGTGGCTGCGATGTTAGAGCTGATGTCCATTGCCAGAAACTGAGTTCTCTATCAGCAAGAGATGTGCTTGTCTTGTTCTGGACTATATCTCCCCATGGACAAGAGGGCAGCCTGCTAAATGGCACGCACTCAACAAATATTTTCAGAATGAATTAAAGAGTGACATGGCTTACAGAAGTATAGACGTTAGTATAGTCATCAGTTGAGCCTTTGCTTTTTTTCTGCGAACACTGAAGGAAGACTCACAGGCACCCATGGGTGTTGAACCTCCACCTGCCTCCCACATCACCCTGGGAAATAATCTTCAGTCTCATCTGTGAACAGACTAGGCCACCATCTATGCACCAGACAGGAAGAAAACTGTCCTGTGTGCCCCAACATGGCAGGGATCACCAGTTTGCAGGGTTCAGTTCAGGGTTCCCGGATATGCCATGAGCAGATCTGTTTCTGTGATGGAGGCTCATGTCTGGGCACTTGACAGATAAAGGAAGTGGCGAGGAATCAGAGAGTGGGTGAGTCAGGAGGGAACAGGCCCCACTGTGAGAAAATGGGGAGCACTGTTGCTTATTCGCCATCACTCTTTTATTCACACGGCACTAAAGGTGAGCAGCTGCCCAGGGAAACAACCTAGACAATGTGAAGCAAGTACTTCAGCTGCAGGACGCGGGGGGATGCCCAAACACTGCCCCCCCACCCCAGGGATAAAGCCATGAGGGAGATGGTGCTTTGGATGACTCACAGCTAAATAAGTAAATTGAGTTTTTAATTTTTTTTCATTAGTGGGATTTGTATCAAAAAACAGACAAACAAACAAAAAACATGTATGCCAGCTGTTAGAGATTCCTACCTTGTAGATTGCAGGCAGACAGATCTGTTGAGTCCATGTCCCACTGGGGCAGTCCTCCGATCGCACACATTTGTCCTGGCACCAGCCACACTGAACAAAGGGTGGGGCAGAGAGGCACTGACTGCAGGACTGGAAATGTCTGCAGCCCAAGCCATTCAATGGGATTTTGGTGATCTGTGAAGAAAAGGGGTGGAAAGGGCTTCCAGAGGGGTATCTAGTTTGTTCATTAATTACAAAGCAAGTACACAAAAGGTACATGTAAATATCATTTGATAGAATTTACTAGACTTAGCACCTATGTGTGCAAATCATGTCATAACAGTGATTACAATTTTAAAAATCTGATTCCTTCCTTTCCTCTATTGTTAGCAGGTACGTGAAAAAGTAACGTTATTGTCCAGTGAGCATAGCATTGTCATGCAACATTAGAGGTTCTACATAGTAGGGACATTGTGCCCTGTCTGAGATGATTTTAAAATAACAAGACAGTATAATTTAAGTGGTGGGAACACACTCTCAAACCTCTGGAAAATTCTAAGTAAGGTTGCATATCATTCCGGCATCACGATGCACATTCTTCTCTAGGAGAAAAGGGATTATTGGTTGGAGTCGGATTCCAATGTACATTTCCAGGATTTATCTGCCTGCACTAGAGTTCTGCCATTAGGACTGTAATTCTCATTCTGTGTATTTGTTTTTCTTGTTGAGAAATATAGGACAAAAGGAGAAGTTTTGAAAAAGACTTCCCTTAGGTCTAGTCTTCCTTGAATAACAAATTAACTCGATTTCAGAAAATCTCTGGAGTACTCACTAAAGAACCTAATGGAGGAGGGGTAAATTTAAGATGAAGAGAGATGTTATAAAGGGCCAAATGACACTGGTTGTAAACATCCATTTGGGAAAAACCATATCTATGGAAATTCCCTGTGAGAACAGCTTACCTTCTTCCCCGTGACAACCAGTGTGTAGCCATTCTGGTTTAATGGATGCTCCACGATCACTTCTGGAGACACCGGGTGAGAGTCCAGGAGAAAATTCACATGAGGGGTTGATGGTCCTGATCGAGAAACCACAACCTAAAAAGCAAAAAAGTTATAACATCCTTATTCCAACAAGCTCAGTTTAAATATAAGTGGAAAATGTGGATGATAATGGTAATAACAGATTAGCAGCAGGGCTTGTGGGTGTTTGAACTAAAGACCCAACAGTTCCTCTCATTGTAAATCAATATGCCATCTTCTAATCTCTTGCCTTGAAGCGAAATTATCTGAACCCCCAAGACAGACTTTGCCTATGGTCTTTTAATGGTTTCAAGGGAAGGAGATCTTTCAATCAATTGGCAACACATACAGACAAATCCCTGCAATTGTATTGGGAAATGGAGGGACAAAAACTCTCTCCAGAAAGAAGACACCACACATGCTACAAAGATTCTGGATTATTTTTTAAATCTATCCTCTTAATCCTCCCTGCCAGGCAGTTTCCCTTGACGTAATGGTTAAGAGTAGTGGACGCGGAAACTGGAATACTGGAGCTAGTTCCAGCTGTGCTACTCTTAAGCCATATTTATAGATCTTTTCAGGTCAAAACAGGCCCCCAGCTACTTTGAAATGATGTGCTGTATTTTTTATAAACCACTGTCCCACGATATATTATTACTTGGATTATAAAACTCTGCTTCTTGGTCTGGCTTTAAAATAAGGTCTGATGGTTTTAACAATGCCTGAGAAATGAGGTTTGATGATTGATGTCATTTTTGCTCTCAGGTATTTAAAATTTGGGATGTTTCCCAGCTATCTAATTTCCATCTGTCCTGTTCCTAGAACCCAGTAATAATAAAGTTCAGAAAGCGTGATTGACAACAATTGGGATAAAATCCGAATGATTATCTTAGATGAACACTTAGATTTTCAGGAGGGTGTTGGAGTTCTCAGAGAAACTTTCACTCTTAAGTAGGCCACTGGGTTGCATATACATGAAGGTGGAGGAGGCTCAGCACAGCCCTAGACATGAATTAGACAATTGTGAAATTGCTTAACATCTCTAATAGTCTTCTACATTGCATTGAATGCGCATTTACTCGCAGTAGGTATGAAATCACGGGACAAACATTGGCGTCTGTGTGATTACGATCACATAGTCACTACCTCTACCTCAGCTTTCTCATTCATATAATGGGAATGAAAATTACAGGAATAATTAACTGCTTTGTACTCTAACAAACACATACAACATACAAATGTCCTGGGGAACAATTGTGAATCTTTTCTTCAGCACCATAAAGGAGCCAAGTAGCCTGAAGCAATTTGGGAAGATTCTCAAAGTACCCAATTTGTTCTCAGAGAGTAGATTGTTGATAAAGAAACTAACCAAGCCGTACATACAGCCGTAAAAGTTAAACATCATGACATTTGTGCTCTAATGTTTGTTCTACCCTAAACACTCAATGCTTTCAAAACATCTCCATTAAAAAGGGTGGTTATATTTGCACAGAAGTTAAGTGATGGATCAAGGGTCACTTGGTCAGGATGGGAAAGGTTGGAAACTATTGTTATTTCCTAAATTTAGGGCCCAGTAGGTATTGGTGACCTTTGCAGGCAAAGTGAACAGAAAGTCAATTACCAGTCCCACCTCCCTTTGGGTGCTGGTTACAAGCAGAATATCAGATGTCAGACTTCCAAAGCTTCTATTTCAAATTATCCAGATTTTGGCCACCCAATATTGCAATCTTAACTCCCTTCTGGTGCTCACCACGTCTCATTTTTCCTATCCTCCCTCCCAGTACCCCCTATATTTCTTTGGCTGTTGCCAATCACTTCAAACTGCAAAGGTAAAACAAAACACAAAACACGAAACAAAAACAAAAACACAAAAGCAAAAAAACTCCTTTCCTCACACATAGGTCAAAAGCAACACAGAACACCAGTCTGTCTTAACACCCTGACTTTGTTTTCCATCTCATTCTGTGCTTTGCACTTCACTGAAGATTATTCATTACTATGAACTTTGCAATGGACATCTGCATTTTGTGTCTGTCTCCCTGGTTTCCTCCATTCTACTTAGACCAGCTACAAAACAGTCACCTCCTACAGCTCTTTTTTTCCTCCTACCTTCTTGCTCTCTTTAATACCATTTCCTGAATCTATAATAAGCAATCCCTTCTTGATTACTAGGTCATCATCTGTGACTTTATGAAATATCTGAACCCCCTCCAGATAGTCCTTTCCCAGAAAGAATTAACCTTTCTCTTTCTTTTTGGAAGCTCTTTGCATCTCTGGACTTGGATTGATTGATATGTGTATCCGCTGTTAAAGAGCTTTGTCTGAAGAGCACCAAATATATGGTACTTTCATAACAGGCAACTGAGTCACACATTGTGCTAAGTGCTTTAAATGGAGATTTTGTTTACTCCTCACAATAATCCTATAAGGTAGGTACTATTATTTTCCTTAAAGAAAAATACAACATAGAATTTCAGCTAGAAAGTACAAGAGTCAGATTTCCACAGAGCTTTATCTGAGGCCAGAATCCATGTGCTTGACCTCTTAAACACTCAACTACTAGGCCTTTGGAGCACCAGAGTAAATACCATTGAAAAAGCTTCAACTCTGAGCTCCCAAGAGCCACTCGTGAGTAAAAGTACTAAAACAAATTTCACAATGTATTTGCCTTGCCAGTTACTCTGTGTTTCAGTAATTTTTGCTGCACAAGTTAAGTGTGCCTAAGGAGAAAGTCTCTGCGTCTAAATAGTTTTTGATGGCATAGAGAAAATGCTACTAGTACACTTCACCAACCTCTACTTTTGATCATGAGTTAGCATGAGTGTTGTTTGCTATAGAAAATGGGATGAAGATGAGAAGACAGGAAGGCACATGGAAAAGTGAGGTGACTTGGAAATGAGAATGCCATTTGGAATTTTGCACAGAGGTTGTACCGCAGATGCAAATGCCTTTTAGTTGATCATTAGCCCGTTCTCTGCAGGGATACCTACTGTTGTAAATGTTTTTCTACCCTTAATTCTTTTCTTTCTCTTATTGCTAGGATTCTAAATAATCGATTAACCACTTTAACTCTCAAAATACCCTTGAAGCAATGCGTACCAGAAATTAGGAGTTCCTTTTGGTTGTCATGGAGATATTTCTAGGAACAGAGCTAAATTTGGCATGTAGGTGTAATTCTTATGATAAATAACCTGGCAATCGTAGAAGAATTAGCACAAAATAGAAGACCAACAATTATCTTTTGAGTTTCTACTGTTCAACAACTAATCTTTAGTATTCAGGTCACAAAATATTTTTTCTTTATAATGGCCTTGAAAATACAGGACTAACACATTTGGGGCAGGGCAGAATCTGAATTTACTGGATGGTTGTGGTTTTGATCTCACATAGCCTCTTGTAGGTAGCACATGGGGAAGAAATACATGTACAAATAAAATTGTTGTGGCTAGGCCCCCAAATTTGTAAACCTGAACAAAGTAAATTTGTGTGAGATATCCACAAATATGTAAAGGCCCTATCTCCTTACCTCCCATATACAGTTTTATCTTTAATTAAACCATTTTATTAATAGAATTAAATTTGAAGAGTGATGAATACAATTTAACATGTTTGTATGAGGTTTCTGTGTACTTCCCCCATTGTTTTTAAAGTGGACAATTGAACAGTTTTAAATTTTTTAATTTTTTGAGACAGGGTTGTAGAATGCTTTCATTATCTCAAAAAGAAGCCCCACATCCCTTAGCTGTCATTCCCAATCTCCCCATATCCTCTTAGCCCTTGACTACCACTAATCTACTTCCTATCTCTATAGATTTTCCTATTCTAGATATTTCATATAAATGGAATCCTATAATATGTGGTCTTTTTGTGCCTAGCATCTTTCACTTAACACAAAGTTTTCTTTTTCTTTCTTTCTTTTTTAATTTTTTTTTTTTTTTTGAAATGGAGTTTCATTCTGCTGCATAGGCTGGAGTGCAGTGGTGCGATCTCAGTTCACTGCAACCTCCACCTCCTGGGTTTAAGCAATTGTCCTGCCTCAACCTCCTGAGTAGCTAGGATTACAAGCGTGGGCCACCATGCCCAGCTAATTTTTGTATTTTTAGCAGAGACGGGGTATCCCCATGTTGCCCAGGCTGGTCTTGAACTCCTGACCTCAAGTGCTCTGCTCACTTCAGCTTTCCAAAGTGCTGGGATTACAGGTGTGAGCCACCGTGCCTGGCCTTAATATAATGTTTTCAAGGTTCTTCATGCTCCTTTTTATCACCAAAATAATATTTCATTATACGGATACGCCACCTTTTATGTATTCATCACTTGATGGACTTTTGGGTTTTCCACTTTTTGGCCATTGCGAGTAATGCTGCTATGAATATTGATAACTTTTTGTGTGAACATATATTTTCACATCTCTTGGGTACCCAGAAGTGGAATTGCTGGGTCTTATGGCAACTCTATTTGACCCTTTAAGGCAGTGTCAAGCCATTTTCTATAGTGGCTCCTCCATTCTACATCTCCACTAGCAGTGTATGAAGTCTCTAATTTCTTGACATCCTCGCTTATACCTGTTATTTTTCATTTTCTTGATTCTAGCCATTCTACTGGGTGTGAAGTGGTACTTCATTGTGGTTTTGGTTTATAGTTCTCTGCCAAATGCTTTCTTAAATTAGGTAAGAGGGTTCACAGCCTTCCTCCCATTCCTCCTGCCCGAGAAAATACTTGGGTATCCCCTGCTTGATACACCAGTCAGTGTTCTGAAGAACAGTCCCTCATGGTCAGACTGGTCTTCTGTGAAGCAGGGTCCTGGAGGGGCTGGAGGCAGGGGAGGGGTGGAAGGAACAAAAGTGGCTTCTCCTTAGGAAAAGCAGTCAGAGCAGGAGACGAGGCACTCCCTAGGCGCCTGTGCTTGGCAGAGGCAGTGAAAGGTTGGTGGTATATCCTATGGGTGGGTGCAGAGCAGAGGTGTGGGAGGTGGCTCATGGTGGGGCTGGAACAGCGTGTGTGAGAGTGGACCTCTTGAAGGAGAGGGAGAGACCCCTGGAAGTTGAGGGTAAAACAAGACATAGGGTTTAATCAGAGTTGCTTTGGACTAAGAACATTTCATATCCTTTAATATTCTTGGAGAGATCTGAGTAACCTCTGGAATGTTTGTTGGCATTGTACTACTTTCATTCAGGCACTGATATCCAACTCTACTGGTATGAGTTCCACACGTGACACTCTCAGTGGCCTTCAATGCATCTGAACTGGATGGAAAGCATGTTAGAAAACATGCAACACAGCCTTTCTTCGCATAGCTATCCTGGGATCAAATAATAGTAGGGCCAGGTGTGGTGGCTCACACTGGTAATCCCAGCACTTTGAGAGGCTGAGGCAGCAGGATCGCTTGAGCCCAGGAGTTCAAGACCAGCCTGAGCAACAAAGGGAAACCCCATCCCTATAACAAATCAAAAAACTCCCCCCCAAAACACAGTAAATCTGATTGGAAATGATCCAGTCTTACAGAAATATAGATTAAAATGTAGCCAAGAAGCCTACATACAATCTTTTGAAGATTGAAGTTTTCTTTTACACGAACAAAAAATATGCATTTCTATTTTAAGGCTAAGAAAACTGAACGGGAGCTTTGATATCGTCTAGATTGATTCTAATTTAGAACTTAAGAACAATATAGGATTTCTGTTGAGGAATAAGGAAAGCTTCATTCTTAATGAAAGATGTTGCAAATTATTGGATTTTCTTTTTTTTTAAGTGACAGGGTCTTGCTCTGTCATTCAGGCTGGAATGTAGTGATATGATCATAGCTTACTGTAATCTTGAATTCCTGGGCTCAGGCGATCCTCCTGCCTTAGCTTCTCAAAAGGCTAAGACTACAGGCATGCACCACCACACATGCCTAAGTTTTTTTATGTCTTGTAGAGATGGGGTCTCACTATGTTGCCTAGGCTGGTCTGGAACTCCTGGCCTCAAGCAATCCTCCGGCCTCTGCCTCCCGAAGTGTTGGGATTACAGGCATGAGCCACCATGACTGGCCAATTATTGAAATTGAAACTCAGCAAAAAAATGTGAGTGAAGATGACACTATTCATAAATGGATCAGGTTATAGCAGGATGTGACCTATGAATTCAGAGAGGACATCTATTTACCCTGGAGTTCCCAATACAGAATACAGACTCTGGTCCTCAAGGCATATCTGTTGCCTTAATATACAAAAAGACTGAAATAAGAAGCTTATTTAAGCCTTAATGAAGGCATGAGGTTTTTAAATATTTCAGAATCTAGACTAACCTAAAAGAGTTTAATCTGCATTTTCTAGGTATTTCTGATGCCTCTTTCTGCTTTCCTGTTTCAGGTTTCCTATTTTCTTCAGTATGTGATAGAAAGTAGTGTTTATTTAAAAAGAATTCAGAATATGAAGAGTAGAGTTATCTGTTTCAATTATGGTAAATATCTAGTTTTCTGAAAAAGAAAAAAATAAAAAATAAGAAGTAGAAATTGCTGATTGGTACTGATAGCTCAGAAAGTGGTAAGGCAAAGTGCCAGGTAGCAAACAGTGAAATAAATGAAGTTTACTCTGTTCTTCCCTTTGTTCTTTTTGGTAAATGGGTACAAGTCCTTCTATACCAACTTGACATTTTAAAGGCCAGATACATCCAAAAGGCAAAACAATTTTCCTCTCTGTTACAATACAGATGTGTGTGCTTCAACTTTCTAAGATGAGTCAAAATGAGTCAATACCAGATTGAGGCATTTGTAAAAAAATATTTTGAACATCTAAAAACCAAGTAAGTTAGGAAATTTGTTTAAATTTTAAAATAACCGATTCTTTCAAATCAGTATTTCAAATATGTTGATTGCAGAATTAGCTAATTTATACACAAGGTGTACCTCTTTCTGAAATTAAAAAGTAATAAAAGTTCAAGAAACTACTGATACATCATATATATTTCATGTCTTAAAATGTCTCTCTGCTCTTTCCAAAAGCACCCATGCAAGAAATCTCAGTTACTCCTTGCTACCAAAAGCCAAAACGGAAGCTTAGCCTTGTCCTCTGATTTCAAATATTTATGATATTTTAAATTTCTATGCATGTAACAATGTACACAGTCTGTCTTTCAAGGCATGTGTCAATTCATTTTGGGAGACTAAACATAAACTGGACTTGATTTTTAGTTATGGACACAACTGAAATTATTATTTCTAAAATGTTCTTTCTTACACAAAAGAAATTTCAGAACTCTTGAGTGTATTTTCCTCTAAAGAAATATACCAAATCTTCTGGGCACAGTGACTCATAGCTGTAATCCCAGCACTTTGGGAGGCCAAGGTGGGCAGATCACTTGAGGCCAGGATTTCTAGACTACCCTGGCCAACGTGGTGAAAAATCCGTCTCTACTGAAAGTACAAAAATTAGCTGGGCATGGTGGTGCATGCCTGTAATCCCAGCTACTCAGGAGGCCAAGGCATAAGAATTGCTTGAATCCTGGAGGTGGAGGTTGCAGTGAGCCAAGATTGCACCACTGTACTCCAGCCTGGGCAACAGAGCGAGACTCTGTGAAAAAATAATAATAATAATAAAAAAAAACCCAAAGCTAACATTCTTTAGGGTTAAAACTAAGTTAATGATGTACACATAAAAAAAGGCAGAGGCAGATAATATTTTTATCTGATCATTTTATACAAGAGATGGGTAAGTTAGAAATCCCTAAAGAGAATCATTGTTCAAGTTGAAGCTTCCTTCAGTTGTGTCTCTGCCAGATGTCCACAACATTGACGAATTGGGGGATCTGCATCTATATACTCTAAAATGGCAGTAATTCCAAACGTGATGCATACTGCAGGCTTCTCAAAGAAAGCACTGACATTCCATGATGGGGGCATGGGAACTGAAGGAATCTGAAGACAGGAGGTCAATAGATAAACGAATTCTTCTTATTGGAAGTGAGTAATTATTTTTAGATTCACTGATTACTAACACAGTCCTTTAAATAGTGGTCATAAGTAATGATCTTGAACATGGGACATCTTTTTAGGTGATCTCTATCTCCTTGGATTTCTTACTTAAGATCCAATTGGTCCAGTTAAGAGGCAGAAGAGAACAGGAGTGATGAGTGGGCAGTAACAGCATTTAGAAACTGGGAGAGGGGAAAGGGGCATGCGGGAAGAGCTAGGATGGAACCACGGAGCTCAGAAGCAGTGGTGAGAGTGCCCAGGCAGTGGCCACTGGGAGCAGGCACAGTGTAGTGCACACAGTAGTTGCCCAGTGAATATTTGTGGAGCTGAACTTGAAACAAGTCTTGAAAGGGCCCCCCACCTCCCCCTTGCATCCCGGATCCACTCACTCTCCTTGGCCTGACAGTCATGCACAAATATTTTAATAGCAATGCTTTGCATTTAGAGATTAAAGGCCTTATACAAGTGCTGTTAAAAAAAAATCAAGGAAGCATTGTTTTGGATGTAGATTAGACGAGGCGCTCAGAAGGGAGACGTGGACAATCCCTGTGATTAGTCCTGTGATCTTCATGAGAATCCCCCTTCCCTCTCCCACGTAGCTGCGTACACTGTGTTAATGTTCCCAAGTCTGGCTCTGTTCTGCATCTCCTTCACCAGTTTGTAAGAAGGCACGTTCTCATTGTTCACTTACACTATCTCAAACATTGCTTACCCTACTATTTTACTTCAAAGCATCCCAAGAGAGTGATCATGCAAATAAAAATTGTTTTTAAATCTTCATCTACATTGACATGGCTCTACAGATATTGAGACTTAAATATATGGATGCATCAGTATTTTCAGATACAGCTGCACCTGTACAAGATAAGTTACGTATCATTAAACGTTGGGACATGTCAAAAATGTCTTCTTTGCCATACACAAAATATTGTTAGCTAAACAATATAATTCTTTCTAATCAAATAACCACTGTGAAATACCTGATTCACTTTGCACCCAACAGCTGGGGCTGTAGCTTGTGTTCCCAGCCAGAGCTAAACATAAGCACAATAGGAAAGACAGAAACAGCTGCAAACTCTTGGGAGAAAAAAATTTGCAAAGCAACTTTGCCATTAGGCTTCAGGGTAGGAAGGAAGTAAAATCATTTTTCTGTTCCTTTTTGTGCAGGGCAGCTGTCTTTGGGAAAAAAAATGTCCATTCTATTTTGTAACAGAAACTTCATCGTATTTACTAAAACACGAGCTGTGGAAACTTAGACCTAGCCATAGATTTAGCACTGTGGCGGAGTCAAAACATTTACAGAACTTTGTAGGAAGTCACTGCTCTGACAGATTAAAGTGGGAGGTCACCATATCCGTGCTCCACTCCTGACTCCTCCCCCACTATTATTTACTGTAAATATCTGGACTTCAGTGATGTTGACTGTTTGATCCTTCAAATGCTTTAGGTTTCTTTATAAAATATAATGGAATGAAATTCTGTTAGGCAAGCGTCAGAGAAATAGATCCTCTATGGTTTCGAATAGCCCTTTGTTCATATGTACTATTATTATCAGGTAAATATGTTTATCTTTCCTACTAAAATTTAATTTCTTTTTTCTTTTTTCTTTTTTTTTGAGGTGGAGTCTTGCTCTGTCGCCCAGGCTGGAGTGCAGTGGCGAGATCTCCGCTCACTGCAAGCTCCGCCTCCCGGGTTCAGGCCATTCTCCTGCCTCAGCCTCCGGAGTAGCTGGGACTACAGGCGCCCGCCACCACGCCCGGCTAATTTTTTTGTATTTTCAGTAGAGACGGGGTTTCACCATGTTAGCTAGGATGGTGTCGATCTCCTGACCTCGTGATCTGCCCGCCTCTGCCTCCCAAAGTGTTAAAATTTAATTTCTTAAAGGTAGGTTCTGTGTCACTGTTTCCTTTGCTTCATTCATCTAGTAAAGCAAAGTTAGGTAGTTCTTGATACTTATTTGATAAATTAAAAGCCACTTTTAAAAAATCAGTGATACCAGTACTTTTCATAAAATAAGCATTTATTTTTACCTTTTGTTTTGGGTGCATAGTTAATGGGCAAAATATCGTTTATTTTATACAAAGGCTGGCAGACAAGAATAAAACATTTGCTACAGCGGTTCTATAATGAGACTGACGCGTGACATATCCTTCGGGCGATGGACTCTGTCACGCAGCAGAATTTACTCAGTTAATAAAGCAACATATTTAAATAAGGAATTTTATCACAACTTTAGAATGTGGAAATAGACCAGGGAACTTTTGATGTTAAAAAAAGTCAGAGCTAAAGTAATGATAAAAAGCTTATTCATACAAAATCGGATTGGCCAGGTAATGGACGATTTTGGAAAAAAAAAAGCAGGAATAAAGATAAAAGGGGGCAAATCAACATAACAAACACATTAAGAAATCAATAGATGCCAGCTTCTCTAGTCTGTCTTTGCATTTTTGCAATTTTATAGAATGCCATCGACGTAAATTAAAAACATGTATAAACACAGAACAATATTACACATTTTACACATAATAGATGTGACCATATTTCAAATACATGAGAGCGCATGTCTCTGTGGGAGGGGCGGGGCATCCCTCCTTCAGGTTTGAGAAGTTAAGGATAGAATTAAATGGTCAAGATGGATGAATTGGGTAAATAAGCACAGTGAAATGGACAGAGGAAAGAGGGGGAGAAAAGGTGTAGTTCACTGTGAAGCAATAGAAGGGAGATTACTATGGGAATAATTAGATAACAGGACCTGTATGATTAGTTTTGGGCTAGGAGGGGAATAATTAGATAACAGGACCTGTATGATTAGTTTTGGGCTAGGAAGGTTCTATTTACGTGGTTTTTGACCTTGAAAAAATTCCACCATGCCATTAGTACAAGAAAAACATAGCTTACAGATTTTTAAAATATGACAATGATCAATATCCAGGCTGCTATAAAGAGAGTGGTAATTAAATAAATGTTTTGTAGAAGAGTACACACATAGGATGTATAGATAGGCAAGTTATAGGAAAAGCTTTTCATTCTCAGTTGATTACTGGAGGTTATTGTCTGCTGGGGGTATTAATTACATCAGACAATTATGAAATGAGCATCTCCCTTTAAAAGATATTTCTATTCATAGAAGTTCAAGATTTCCATAGATGCTATTGTCATTCTTCCCTCATCAAGAATCTACTAACAACTCATGTTGAAAGCACCAATAACTGCAAAACAGTAAAAACTAATCCAACAAGAGAGTGTTTTAGTTTCTGCAAAGTGCTATAGTTCTTGTATCTAGGAAACACAGTAAGCTGAAATGGAAACTTTTGTTGTATGGAAATACTGTTGCTATCCATTAAAACCATTTCTTAATAAAATCTGGATTTTTTTTTGTAGTTGAAATTATTTGCGTACAACCCTATCATTTTACAGAATCAGGAGATCTTGAGTTACAATGGAGTTTTGATGATAATGTTGTCCCTTCCTAACTCCTGCCAATATTTCTCAATGATGTGAATGTTTCTTCTCATGGAGATGCATGGTTCACACAATAGCTCTCCTTTGATCTGTAGCTTCCCTTGAAATAAAAAAAAAATTGCCCAGAAGTGCTTTAATTGTTTCATTTTATTTTCCAATCATGTGACAGAAATTATGAATGGGGGAAAAAAAACACCAAAAACACCCCACACCATTCCGGATGAGAAAATTAAAGCAACCAGATTCAAACTGAAAGCTTCAAGAACTTAACAAAAAGAGACAACACATTTAACAGAAAGTGGACCAGGCTTCACTGTTTGGCTTTCAGTCTGTGTTCCAGTTTCTACTATGATTTGGACTTTACGGTATTTGCAAATACCTTACTACAAAAACAAAAGCAAATTAATTGCATAATACCAGATAGAACAGGCACAGCTACTCTCAGAAAGCACTTACCTGCATGAAGCGACCTTCTGATGTCCCAAGATTAGCGATGGTGAGGTCTCCTTTCACGAAGGTGGATATAGATGTTAACAGGACTTCGCTGAACTGACCCATGAATAAGTCAACGCGCTGCAAAGCTGTGGTAAACTCTGCTCGATATTCATCACGGCGCGCTTCACAGCCTGATGAATTTCTCAGGAGCGTCTGGAATAAAATATGGTCATAGAGTTAATGTGAGTCCAGACGTGAACAAGCTGGAAAGAAACCTTTCAGTGTGTCTTTTCAGAGCTTGGAGGAGAATGGCAAGGATAATCATGCAAATAGACCAACAGCCACAGATAGGCATAAATATTTCTAGTGACCCAATGGCTCCAATTTCACAAGACATTATTTACAGACTCTAAAACCTTACTATCACAATTCACACCATGGTTCAGTACGTGCATGCCTAAAGATGGAACTTAGCTACTGCTATTATAAGAGAAACAAAACTTTTAAATGTCTGAGCCCTTGTCGCAAAGGTAATGCTTCTAGCAGGCAAGTCTGATGAGATGAATTTCAACTGGAATATAAAATAGAGAGAACTAAAAAAATAGTACTTACCTTACAGAGCTTGTGTAACTATTAAACAAGATAGTTTATATAAATCTCTCACAACAGTACCCAGCATGAGTGTAATATTTCTTTTAGAATTTGTCTAGCAGGTTTTCTGGAAGACCTCCCATGCAATAAAAACAAAACAAACAAAGAGCCCAGCACTTGTAGATAACATCACTTCAGTATCTCCATTCACATGTCTTGGAGACCTCAGATTCAACAACACGCCCATCGCCCATTATAGAAACCACAATCTTCCCCTTGCCTGATCTTAGGATACTACACACCTCAGTGAATGGCTCCACCATTCCTCCAGGTGCACGAGTCAGAACTCTAAGTGTCATCCCCAATTCCTCCCTCTCCCTCTGTCCCCATATATAGTCCATCACCAATTCCCAACAATTTCATTTCTAAACGCCTGCTAGACACATCCAGTCACCTCCATTGTGCCCCTCCTCCCGATTTTCATCCTAGCCACTCCACTCCTTCCTGGACTACTACAGTGGCTCCCTAACTAGACAAACCACATCCACTGTTACCCTTGCCAGGATGATCTGTTCTTCACACTGCAGCAGGATTTTCTTTTTCAAACACACATCTGACCATATCCCTCTCTATTTAAAACACTCATGCTTCCCCATTGCTCTTAGGATAAAGAACAACATTTTTAACATGGCCTGTATGGCTCCCTTCCCATCATCCAGCCCCTGCCCAACTTCTCCAGATCTGTGTTCTTAGTGCTTTAGTGAGCAGGCTTTCTTTCAGCTCTCCAAATATGTCACGTGTTCTTCCATTAAGGGCCTCTGCAGATGCTATTTCCCTGCTTGAAATGCTCCTTCTACTTCCATTCACCTTATTAACTCCTACATCTCCTTCAGATCTTAGCTTATCACCATTTCTTCAGGAGGCCTGCCCTGACCCCACTATCTAGGTCAAATACTTCTTCTAGTATAGCTTCTCATAATACCGTCTACCTGTGCACCATAGCATAGCTGTAACATAGTTACAAGCTGCAACTTAACATTTGCTTGTGTGATTTATAAGATAATATGAAACTTCTCCCAAGCAGCTCTCTGCGAGCAGGCACCCTACTTGTTCACCACGGTATTGCTAGTAGTTGATTAAATATCATGCAAAGTAGATGTTTAGTAAATATTAATTGAATGAATGAACATGTTAATCAATTATAAGTAGATGGGGGATGAGTATAGAGATATAAAACTATATTATTAAAGCTTTTTTTTTTCCAGAAATTGGGGAAGTTAAAAGAGTTTGTAAGGGACAAATGGGAGTATTTGGCTCTTGACTGTCCTGAGGAGATAGCTGGGAATTGGCAAATCTGGGGTAGATGATGGGAACAGGAGAAGGTATTAAGGAAAATGCTGTATACCTTGGAAAAAAAGGAGAGCAAATTTCATTACATCTTTGTATGTAACTATAAGTCCAGGAAAATCATTAGGAAGTAAGAAATTCTCTATTATTGTTCTATATGATAATAATCACAAAATGATCAAAGTATATTTCAAATCATTTTACTGTTTAAGAACAAACAAACAAAAGTTTCTGTGTAGCAACCTTATTCCTTAAGGTCACATGTCTGCCACATGCAATGCAGAGTTTTTACATCTACTGACTTTTTATGATTAAAAACCACCTAAAATGCCCTATTTTGTATATCAACAACTGTTTCTTCACTTTCAGTGGCAATAAATTAGCAAATAGAATCTTAGAGATGCTAAACCCACTGACTCTTATAATTAATGAAAATGTTTTAGGTCTAGACATTTGCTTTGATATATTAGTAAGTGCTATTTCCCTGTTTAATTGGAAGCATTTCTTCACTAAAGTACTATGGATTACTCTGAAGAGTAGCAGATAACTGAGATGTACCAGCAATTCAATAGCAACCGATTAATTGATAATTAAGTTTCTATTGGTGATCAATCATCCATTTTGCAGAGATAGCCAGAGCTCAGGGAATCTCCTTAAAGGAGCAAAGACCAATTTTAAATCTAAGGCCATTTGAACTATTCCATTATAGAAGTGGCAGCTCTTCAGGGTCAGGTTTTTGTGGTTGTCTTGTTTCTTTTTTGTTAGTGTTTCTTCATCTCTAAGTCTAGGTGACATCCTGGGAACTTCAAAGCCTCAAACTTGACCTGGCATGTGGCGCTGCCAGAGATATAACGGATCCACTGGGATATAAAAAAAAATTGGTGGGTGTGAATGAAAGGCTTTGACCATAAACTAGCCACCTTCTATCAACAAGAGCACAGGCATTGTCTTATCATCTTTTAGTGCCAAGGCCTTGTATTATGTCTAGCACACAGTAGGCATTTAATGACAGCTGCTGAAAAATTAGTGCATCTGCAAAGTCACCAGAGATAAAGCCCATTTGCCTATTCAGTTTGCTTTGTGGTTGGTCTTGCTGAATGGGGCCAGCAGAAGAATGAAGAGGAGATGACCACTAAGGGTCTCCTCAGAGAATCTGCAAGCTTGCAGGAACTCACTGATCTTTTGTAAATGGAGAGCAATACAACCAGAACTTTAGCCTCTGTGCACCTGTTTGCACACATGTAAGACACAAATGTAGAACTCTGTATTAGGGTTAATGCAATATTTATATTGCACACTTCAAGTCTTCTCCTTCATGACAGGAATTAGTAAGATCTCTAAATAGTATCTCCTCAACAACTAATAGGATTAAATTATGTCTCTATTGCCCCACCCACCAAATAAAATTGGTAAATATAGAGACATTGCACAATGTTGGAATAGAATCTGCATAACTTCTTGATCTTGTCTTATTTAGAGCTAAAAAATAAACATGATAGGTTCAAGAGGCATTCAAATTTCATAAGCCAGGGGACTCCAACATTTTTCTTTTTCATTTTCTCCATAGCTGAGATCTGCAGAAGAGGTGTTGAGGCACTAGCTTCTAGGAAAAAGTAACACTCCAGCATTCCCTGCAGGAGAGGTGCTCCTTGTCTCTTCCTATGGAGAATCCTGATAAACTCAATGATTGGGATCAAGGCATCAGGGACTGGCTTACAGAGCTGCACCCTGTCTTTAAGCTCTAACAGTAGGACTTCAACTAACAGGGAAGGCTTGGATTAAGCTTTCAGTACCTCAGATGTAAAGCCTTGTGCAAATATGAGTAAATCTCAGTCTGATTCACTACAGCCCTCAAAGATAATCAGCAAGTATGTTTGCTGCTCATTTGTGTGGAAAAGATGGGGTTGCTTCATCTCAGCACTGTACACACAGTGCCTGGATGTGGCATTTAGGGTGGGACTGGGGCCTAGCTGGAAGAACAACTACACATTTGCTGCCAGGGGTCTCCATGCTACCTGTGCTTCCCTCAAAGCCAGGTGTTCTCATGTCTTAGGGTAAAACTGAGCATCGCTGGCAGAAAGCAGTTCTTTGGGACAATAGCTGCTTCGGGGAACTGCAGAAGAGTCTAAAAAGCAGGTTTCACATCAGCACCAGGAGGGAACCAGCCGGACTCTCTCCCATGGTAACAAAGGGAGGAAAAAGGAAGGAAGGAAGGAAGGGAGGGAGGAAATCAAACTTTTTCCTGCACCCAGAATGTGCCAGGCACTGAGGTGGGCATTTTCATGTACAATAAGACCCACAGCAGCCCTGTGAGGCTTTATCACACTTAGTTTCAAGAAGGAGGAGACTCCGAGAGCCGAGGGCTCAGTCACAGTGCCCAGTTCCCATTGGAGCAGGCATCAGAAAACAGCTCTCTCTGATGTTCAAACTCCTGAAATTCTTTTGCTTCTGCTAATTATTCTGGGGAATGTTCTGGGGATTGCACAATTACAAAAATGGAAAGCGCTTTCGAGATCATCTCATTTAAGTCCCTGATTTTAAGGCTGAAATTAATCTTTATTTTCTGGATAACAGCAGAGATAACCACTAGCATTCCATACTAATCAGCTTGGCTCTCAAACCTAGCTCTCCTTGTTACCTATTTTGGTTATGAACATACCGTGCTTGCATTTAGGTAACTCTGAAATTTCAGTCATCACCACCTCCTCTTTCTCTGGCATTTTCTATATCTAACCAGTCACTAAGTCCTGCTCAGCTCCGTCCACAGTGCTGCTTCTGGGCAGCCCTTCCAGCCACACCTGCACTCCTGGCCCAGCCTAGGTGCTTCCTCACTGGCCTTCTGGTCTCCTATCTCTTCTGCCTTGAAGCAGTCTCAGGCTGTCGTTCCCTTCTTCAAAGCTTCAGTTGCTTCCCAAAAGCCTGCAGGAAAATTCCAAGCTCCTTAGTACAGCTTTCAAATCTGCCTTGATGTATCTTTTTAGCCTTTTCTCCATTAAGGTGTAAGGCAAGGCGACCATCTAGGACTTCCAATGAATGTTAGAGTGGCTATCCCGAGTCAAGACCCTCCCATTTACTGGGTCCTTGCACTGCTTTGGCAGCGGTGCTCCACTTTCCACAGTCACCGACACCCATTCCTTGCTCAGGTGAACCTGAGGTGAGCCAACTCTTTTCTAAAATCTCTGTTTACGAGTTCATTTGAATGTGAGAGGTACATGTGCTTTATTGGCTGGGAAAGGGAAATAGTGACAAAGAATAAGGTGGACACTATAAAGCTGCAGGAAGATACTATAAAGCTTGAGATCTCTGAGACAAGAAGGAAACCCCATGCATCCAATAAAGAATATTCTCTGGGCACACACATGTGTAGCGCAACTACAGGCAAAGGAAAGACAAACACACGACTTACAATTATTATTTACCCACTTTTCCAGGAGGGGGAGGAATATTGCTAGGATGGGATATTCAGGGTACTTCACAGGTAATATTCCCTTTTTGAGCCTGGTGGTAGAGATATGAGTATTTGTATTATATTATATTATATTATATTCACACACAACACATATGTATATGCGTGTGTATGTATATATAGTGTGTGTGTGCATATACATATGCATATATATAGTTATGTGTTGCATAATGACATTTCAATCAATGATAGACTGAATATATTATGGTGGTCCCATAAGATTCTATTTTTTTGTTTAAGTTTTTTTTGAGAGACAGGGTCTCCCTCTGTCTCCCACACTGGAGCGCAGTGATGTGATCGTAGCTCACTGTGACCTCAAACTCCAGGGCTCAAGTAATTCTCCCACCTTAGCCTCCCAAAGTGCTGGGATTACAGGCATGAGCTACCACACCCTGCTAATAATATCATATTTGTAATGTGCCTTTTCTAGTCTATAAATATGTATACTAGTACATCTATAGATATATTTATATATTTATATCTATAAATATATACTAGTATATTTAAAGATATATTTGTGTATTTATAAAGACATACTTATATCTTTAGATATATTTAGATACACAAATACTTAGCATTGTGTTACAATTGCCTACAGTATTCAGCAGAGTAACATGCTGCACAGGTTTGTGACCTAGGGGCAAAAGGCCACACCATACAGTCTAGGTGTGTAGTAGGCTATATCACCTAGGGTTGCATAAGCACACTCTATGATGTTCGTTGTGTAAGCACACTCTATGATGTTCGTTGTGTAAGCACACTCTATGATGTTCGTTGTGTAAGCACACTCTA
>NW_012114744.1:2100470-2103702 GCF_000951035.1 Colobus angolensis palliatus | reverse complement strand
TAAGCACACTCTATGATGTTCGTTGTGTAAGCACACTCTATGATGTTCGTTGTGTAAGCACACTCTATGATGTTCGCACAATGACAAACTTGCCTATTCACACATTTCTCAAAATGTAAGCAATGCATGACTGTGCATATATATAAAAATTATATCATAAGAAAAATAAATTTTAAAACAATGAATAAATGGAAAATGAGGATGTGGAGAGAGACCCTATTAAGAATTTTCTCCAACCCAACTTCTTGATGTCCTAAGCAGTTTTGAAACATTCTCATGGCTTTGCTGAGCTCACAATTACAATGTTACATAACATTTGCAGAGTAGATTATGGTTTTCAAAGTACATTATCTCATTTGCTCCTCTGAACAAGTCTGTGACTTGGGTTTGTTATGATCATCATAATTTTACAGATGAAGAAACTAAGATTCAGAGAGTTGAGTCCATAAATATCAGAGTTTGAATCCTAGTTGTTGATTTTGAATCCTATATTCCTTACACTACATCATACTTCCTATGTATAGGCTCCTATGGCATTTCTGAGTTGGGATGCCTAAGAGCCTGGTCTAAAAGAAGAATGAGCATGTCCATGGGCCAGGGCTGGTTCTAACCCACAGAGGCATTGATGAGTTGCATGACCTTAGCATTTGTTCCTAGTGTTTACAGTGTGTTAGACACAGTTCTAAGCATTTTACAAATATTAATTCATGGAATCTCAGAACAAGAAGCCTAGAAGGAAACGGAGGCACTGAGTGTTCACATTCCCTTCAATGCAGGGCTAGGACTAAGCCTAGGTTATCTGGCTCCAGGGTCTTCACCTCCAATCTAGCACATTTTCTGCTTATAAAGGGAGGGGTTGAGCGAATTGATTTTGAAATTCTCTTCCAGCTTTATGGGGTGGCTTCCAAAAGCTTCGCTTGCTGATTTTTTTTTCCGACTCCAAGGAGTGAAAAAAACCTGTTATCAGTCTGCTGTCAGAACACATCATTGCTTGGGATGTTTAGGTGACCAAATGAGTAAACAATCATGGTCCTCCAATCACTGCAGGTTGCCCAAAAATTTAGATACATTCTGGATTTTATAGGAAATTTTTAAAAAGCATTGAGCATTTTAAGGCTTATCCACTTCTAAAATAATTATACGTCTCTGAGAAACAATGGTAAACAACGTATTTTATTTTTTATTTTTTAAATTTTTATTTATTTATTTATTTTGAGATGGAGTCTCGCTCTGTTGCCCAGGCTGGAGTGCAGTGGCGTGATCTCGGCTCACTGCAACTTCTGCCTACTGGGTTCAAGCAATTCTCTGCCTCAGCCTCCTGAGTAGCTGAGATTACAGATGTCCACCACCACACCCGGCTAACTTTTTGTATTTTTAGTAGAGACAGGGTTTCACCATCTTGGCCAGGTTGGTCTTGAACTCCCGACCTCGTGATCCACCTGTCTCGGCCTCCTAAAGTGCTGGGATTACAGGTGTGAGCCACCACGCCTGGCCTCCTGTTTTATGTTTTTTTAAACTTGTTGCAAACTTGCTTCCTTAATCCAAAGTCTTATATACTGTCATATAGTTAAAGAATAGGAATTCCTCTACAATTTGTAAGCCTTGATGTGACATGTCAATTAATCTAGTCTTTCTTTACCTTTCTATGAGTATTTGCCAGATATTTTTTTTACCTGACTCAGTCATACAGCTTTTTTTTGTAAGAAGAAAATTGAAGTGCTATATATCTCAATATATTTGATTCAAAATGTTTCCCATAATTAACATTATGATGTATGCAGTGAATATGCAATTATATTTAATTCAGTGTAATTAAGAATGTGGTATATTTAAAAGAGTGATTCATTTAATTGATCTATAGGACAGATTTAGCTCATCTATAGATAATTTAAATCAGTCTTGCAGACAAAATTTCAAAAAATATACTATCTTGTAAAATCTTTGCCAGTTCACTTATATCACCTTTCTCTCCTCTTTGACCATGACTAAATTAACAGAAGCATTTGAATATATACTTTATTCATAATCATTCTTTGTACAAATTCTAGCTAGATATAGTAATGGTTTTCTGGGAAATACACATTTCGAAATAGAAAGTCCCTCTTTGTCTAGAGCTTTTCATACGGTTGACTGAAAACTTAATTGCTTTAATTTCAGGAATTCTTATTTCCCTAAATTCCACTCATGTGTTTTTTTTTATTAAGTAGAACTGGGAGAGAGGACAGCGTGGAACTGACTGCACGCAGGGAGGCACAGAGCTTTCAATTTCAGGGTCTGGCTCTGTTTCTTAGAGACATACTTTAACTCTTTACAGTCTGTACTCAGATGTCTAAGATGTTGACACTGAATCCAGAATTCTCTGTAAAATACAGAACAGTCAGCTCTCTGGCAGAGCAAGTCCTTTTCTTTGGGGTCCTTAATGCATGGCCAGACTGTTAGGGTGCTGTGGTAAAACCCTAAGAATCTGAGCAAGTTGTTCTGTGCTATGAAGAGGATTCCGTCTGATGTGCTCAAGGCACAGTTGGAAAGAAAGAGGCTTCCGCAATACTTCTGTTTATACTAACTCCCCTGGAGTAAGTAATCCTGCCTTATGGCTTCAATAGCCATGGCCTGGAAGTCCTAGCAAGGGAGCAAAGCTGGGGGACAGAGTTAAAGAGGCTTCAATTTCTTTCTGCCCTAGCCAGAGAGGGCATGCTCTGCAGCTGTGTGTGCAGCCAGACAGCCGTGAGCACAGCATAAGCAGGCATCTGTCCAGCCAGCCACAGGCTGAGCATTGGTGATTCACAAGGTGATGGAAGCTATTGTGGCTCTGCCCTCACAGCCTCGTGGTGATGACCTAACTCTACACACTCCATGGCCCTCTCTTCCAAGGACCAGCCCTGTCTCCGCAACTGCCTTCAAGCTATGTTTGAATATGCCATCGATGATGTTCAAAGTCATCACTTTTCTCTCCAAACTGATTTCCTCTTCTAGCTTCCTATTTCTCAATGCATCAATAGCTACCCCCTCTATAAGTTTGAGATCTGAACCATCTTTGAGTCTTTCCTTTATTCTCTTTCCTTCTCTTTTTCTTTCTTTCTTTTCCTTCTTTCTCCCTTCCTTCCTTCCTTCCTTCCTTCCTTCCTTTCTTTCTCTTTCTCTTTCTTTCTTTCTCTTTCTTTCTTTCTTTCTCTTTCTTTCTTTCTTTCTTTTTCTTCCTTTCTTTCTTTTCTCTTTCTTTCTTTCTTTCTTT
>NW_012114744.1:2074319-2100420 GCF_000951035.1 Colobus angolensis palliatus | reverse complement strand
TTTCTTTCTTTCTTTCTTTCTTTCTTTCTTTCTTTCTTTCTTTCTTTCTTTCTTTCTTTCTTTCTTTCTTTCTTTCTTTCTTTTCTCTTCTCCCCTTCCTTCCTTCCTTCCTTCTTTCCTTCCTTCCTTCCTTCTTTCCTTCCTTCCTTCCTTCTCTTTCTCTCTCTCTCCCTCTTTCTTTCTTGCTTGCTTGCTTGCTGTGGCACTATCACCCAGGCTGCTGTGCAGTGTCACAATCTTGGCTCGCTGCAACCTCTTCCCTCCTGGGCTCAAGAGATCCTCCCTCCTCAGCCTCCAGAGAGGCTGGGAATACAGGCATGTACCACCATACCTGGCTAATTTTTGTATTTCTTTGTAGAGATGGGATTTTGCCATGTTGCCCAGGCTGGTCTTGAACTCATGGGCTCTAGCAATCCTTCAACCTCAACCTCCCAAAGTGTTGGAATTACAGCCATAAGCCAACATGCCTGGCTGATTCTTAGACACTCTTCTATTGAATTAAAGGAAATCGCCTACATGGCCTCCTACAGTCTGATTCCTTTGATTTTAGAGTCTTCTTCCTTAAGCCCATTTCTACAACTTTTTGGCGTAATGCTCCCTAAATACCTTCTCAGCATGTCCTGTGACAACCATGCTAACCTAGCAGAGAACTTGGGTCAGGAGTGGCCCTGCCCTTCCTGGCTATGCAGCTTTAGGATTCCTAGATCTCTAAACCTCAGTTCTTCACTTGTAAAGTGGGAAAACACATATCTATATAACAGATTTGTTTTGAGGCTTAAATGAAATGAGTCCAGTGCCAGAAACATATTAAATGGTCACTTCAGTTAGAAGACCTACAGTAGACTGATTAATGTCTTCCCAAAATTCATGTCCACCTGGAAAGTCAGATTGTGACCTTATTTGGAAATAGGCTCTTTGATATGTAATTAGTTAAGGATCTTGAGATGAAATCATCCTGGATTTAGTGTGTGCCCTGAGTTCAATGACTGTTGTCCTTATAAGAAGAGGGGACACAGAGAGACATGGTGGACTGCCATGTAAAGACGGAGGTAGAGATTGGAGTAAAGCTGCCACAACCTAAGATGCCTGGGACACCAGAATTGCAAAAGGCAAGGAAGGAGTCCTCCCTAGAGCCTCCAGAGGGAGCATGGCCCTGGCTGATGCCTTGATTTCTGACATCTGGCCTCCAGAACCATGTGACGATAAATTTCTGTTGTTTTCAGCCACCCAGTTTGTGGTAATTTGTTATGGGAGCTCTGGAAAATGAATACAATAACATACCATGTGACAAGCTGTTCTAGGTGCTGAAGGATATGGCAGCAAATAAAAAAGACATAAATCCCTGCCTTGTGCAACTAAACAGTTATTATTATCACTATTGTTGGTCTAGTGAGTCCTCATAACGCCTATGAAGACAAAATCCAGTTGTTTAGATCAATGAGCCTCAATTTCGTCATCTGTAAAATGGAAACACTCATACCTACTGAAGAGAATTACTTAAGTTCATAAGTAAGGTCATCCATGACTCTCCAAAATTTGTGGACCTGTTATCTGCCCACTATTATTTTACGTTATTCTCTAATGCAGGGGTTGGCACATGTTTTTTGAGAAAGGGCTAGATAGAAAATATGCTAGTTTTTGAGGGTCATAGGGTCCCCGTGGCTTATATGTGTCTGTGTGTGTGTGTGTGTGTGTGTGTATGTGAGTGTTTAACTTATAAAAAGGGAAAAAATGTAAACAAAATAAGTTTTCACTTGTTGAGTATATAAAAACAGGTTATTGTTTGTCAATCCTGTTAGATGCTTCTACCTTGGGTCCAACCTCTACATAGGGAGGCAAAAGATTGACACATACAATAGCTAACTGATGCAAAGTATAAGAACTCAGTTGATAGTTACATTCTGAAAACATGGTACTGGCAGTAAACCCTCTAAGACTAGGAAAATAATAAGATCTGTGTGGGCTTAAACAGCTGGAGAAGGCTCATGGCAGAGGTCGAAGTTGAGCCAGTTCTTAATGCAAGCTGGATTAGTAAAGAGAAAAGAGAGAGAAATACTTGAAGCAGAATATATTTTATGTATATGTGTGTATCGGTTTATATACATATGTGTACAAACGCACTTAAATATAAATGAAATAAATAAATCCTTTTTTCTTGAAGTACCACCACAATTCAAAAGAATCAATTCTACAATGATATGGACTTTGGCATTCTAAGTGTTAAAACTTTTGCTTCTTTATCATCGTTTCCTAAGGTGAATCAGATCTGAAGCAGACTGTGTCCATGTGTTTTCGGTTAGCAGCCTTCATACTGCACTTCAATCATAGCCAGGAGTGACAGAGTGATTCATAAAGAAAATTGTTCCAAGCTAGGAAGGTTTTAATGCTTAGTGCAAAGAGGTTTTCTGCTTTCCTCTACTTAGTTGACAGAAACCAAATTTCAATGCACTTACTCATAGAAGTATAAGAGATTTTCAAAAGACACAGCACCAATTACCCTGTGCTAACAAATAAAACAGAAGTAGTTCTTCTTGGAGGTGGTAAGAGCCATAGTCTGTTTATGCGCCTAACAGTGTCACACTCAATAGAAACAGGTTGGTAAATGTCTTCACGGAGGGCCAGGAGAGATGAATGATGGATGTAACAAGAATCCTTCAATTGTGCTGCAATATATTGTTCAAGCCAACGACTATATTCTAGCCTGCCATTAATCCAACTGTCATGACCTCGTATCCCTCCTTTCCCTCTTGCCGCTGTGGAGTGAAACTCTTTACTTATCTGCTCCCCTTGTTTCTGATAGGACCTGTTGATCAGAAACATCCATCTGTGGGCTTACCTTCTCAGCGGACAAGGTCCCTGCCAGAGGCCCTTACTCAGTTCTCACTGCATCCACACCAAGGCCAAGCTCAGGAAAGCTTCCATCTGTACCAAGCACGTACTTGGTGCCTTTGAAGGTTGCCACTGGGATTACGATACTGTGGCCACAGGAAGGATGGTGTTGATAAAGACCTTTATACCCTTAACTTCTTTTCCTTAACCCATATATCATTTTCAACTTGAAATCATAGATTGGTGGCCGAAAGTGAAAATCTGTGGATTTCAAATGAAAGCTTCAAGGGTTATCTCTACTGGTGTCACTGCTCAAGCCACTCCCATTAAAGCATTGCGTAAAGTCCCTCTTACAGATAGTATCACCCGCTCAAAGGGTGAGTGCTGTTGAAAGGCTTGAGGAAACCTTATGGGAGCAGAGAAAGTATTCTCTCTTTCTCCTTTTAATGACTTTAATTCTGAGTTCCAAATTTCGATTACAAAGCTCTGGAATTCCTATCTATTCACCCTCCCTATCTTGATCTCTCCTTTTCCTTTCATTTTTCTCCTTCTTTGTTCTTTGATCAATCTTCATTGCAGACTGGTGAATGGAGCAGGGTGTGTGTTGGGGGAAGGGCAGGTGCATAGGTAATAGTGAAACTCCCCAGTTTTTCTTCAGTGCTAATTTAACTCTTGAAAACTCCTCAATTCTATAAATTAGTTTTTAGGGATTTAGGGGAGAGACCGAAAAACTGTTTTATCTAAATAATTATTTTTACGAATCAGCATTCTATTTATAGTAATATTTTTACATACAGGACTCTGTCATACTTCTTTGTTCATCTGATAAATGTATATATTGTTCAAGCTATTGTTTTAGGTGCTGGGACTGTGGAGATAAATGCCATAGTTCATCCCCTCAGGGGGCTAATGATGGAACTGTTGGACACATTACCACGGAGTGTGGTAAGAGACATGGTAGAAATAAGCAGAGTGCTACTGGTGTGCTCAGTAAAGGCAACAAATCCTGAATATTGCGGGACAGGGGATGAGGTGAAGGCTAGTGAAAATGTCCTGGGGAAGGAAATGCTGGCGTGGAAGTTTTAAAGAATAGCGAAAAAGTGTTAACCTGACAAAATGAGTGTTAAAAGGAATCTGAGGCAGACCAAGCTACACGTGTTAAGGCAGGGTTGTGAGGGAGGCTGATGGATTCTGGGAACTACAAGAATGACAGGTTGCGGGTAGGACAGGGTGGCAGTGCTGTGCTTGAACCATCTCATAACAGTTCACAGAGCCAAGTGTGCACATCTCTTCCTCATTGTTGTTCTGTGACTAATGCTGTTTCAGTGGTACATTGAAACTGGCTCAGTGGGATATTTACACCACAGAAATTGGCAAATGCTACAAATTAGGGGCTTCTGCTGCCCCTCCTCCCAGAGTTTAACATTTACCAGCACATCACTGGGCGTCAAGGAGGACCAGGAAATAGTCAGGGCCAAGGACAGAAACTCCTTAAATATCATATTATTATCCCTCAGATTATCATCAGATATACAAATAGGTTTGCTCTTAACAAAGATTACTTACTCCAACAGCGCTTTAGATACAAATAGTTTGGGTGGATATGAGGAGGAGCCACTAAGGTCTAGTTTTATCTTATTGGTATCATTTTCAATACACTAAACAAAAAAAAAAGCCTGTCTGGAATGATAATATACAATTTTCTTTTTCTGCTTTGTAGACAGAAGAAAAGAATTAAAGATTTTTAAACTTCGTATTTACTATGAATGAAACCAGGCTTTATTTTGAAGAAGGAATACAAGACTGAATTAGAGTACGCTAATGAAGAAGTCTGAGATAGGGTAAATGATTCCTTGGAAATATTAAATTTCTTGATTAAATAGGTGTTGTTAGTTGTCCCCAAAACAGCAGCTGGATAGAGTGCTTAAGAAACTCTTAAATGAAGCTGGAACACAAGAATGAGAAAGTCAACATGGGTTAATGACTGAGTAAGGTTGTGTAAACTATTACTTAATCCCAATGGAGGGTTTTTGAGCCACTGGGGAACTGGGTTCAGATTCATAGACAAGAATAAGGTTTGCAGGAAACACAGCATTAAACAAACAACAGTTCAGTTTAATTTGTGATTTACCCATACTTCAGAGTACAAAAGGAAAGCTTTGCTAATAGCAAGAAAGGTAAAATGAAGCCATGCCAACGTTGTTATTAAAATAATTGGCCATCCATCCACTGGAACAGAGATTTTATTTATACATTGGCAGTGAAAATAGAAAAAGTGACTGTTTCTTAACTAGTTCTTGAACTACCAGCATACAGGGTATTAACTAAGGTGCTGGGAGTTTTAACAGCTGGTTCCAAGAGCCAAGGGCATGCAGGGGAAGCTTTCATATCTAAAGATCACACAAATACTTAATTAATATTTACTTATGAAAATTTAGGTGTTTACTTTCCAAATATTTCATAATCCTTCTTTTTTCATGAGTTCATCTGCATTCAGTTGGATTGTTATCTCATCACCAGGGTTATAAGACATCAAATAGCATATAGTTAACACCATGGTTACCCTCAATCTCACAATAATTTGGAGTGTTTTTTTTTAATAAGAAAACTTTCTTTTGTTAGGTGTGGTGAAGTCCTGGTGTACATTTTTTTCTGTGATTCGTAACTGTGCCACAAATAGTGAACTCCCAAATTTCAATACCGAGGTCAACTTGTTTTTCTGTGCAGAATCTACTAAAAACAAATGGAGTAGGAGCAATTATGCTACCTACTCAGCCTAAAAAATGTAATTGCTACTCATGTCTCATGATTTTTCTTAAGCATTTGGTTTTAAAAAGAATCTAGACAGAAAATCTCAGAATTAGTCACAATTTACTGTACTATGGTATTATTTCTCAAAGCAGGCCTCTTTGTATATAAAGCGGGTCATCTTTGTACATGTCAATAATCTCTGCTTTGACCTTTTGAAATTAATTACAAGTTTTACCTACTTTGTTAAACTGCTACTTATATATTACAAATCATTTTTCAAACACAGACTAATATCCTTAATATCGGGCCAGTAACAGAATTGATCTTGTGTTTTGCATGCCCAACTCTACCTGAATCAGTACCTTTCCTATAACAGTTCTGAAAGTGAGAGTGAGTTTAGTTGAGAGTAAGAAACATTGCTCATTTTTTTCCACATTGGCTCCAGATAAACCCAATGTAATTGGTGTTTTTCACATTAGAAATACTTCTCAATTACTCTTACTAATACATTTATTCATTCTTGTGTACCATGATGTTGGAGCCACAAATAAGTTTACATATAACAAATCATCAGTTAGATTATGCCCTATTAGAAATTCCTCCTCTTTATTCATTTAATTCAGTTCCTTAAGCCCCAGGATCACCTAATTTGACCTTATATTCATCTCTATTATTGTACTTTAGAACATTTCCAGAGTCTTGGACCTTCTCATGTTATTGAATACATGAAGAAAAATAGTCTCACTTTCCTATTATTTTTCCTGAGGTTGTGTGTAACCCCTATACACAGTGTACTCTTGTAAACAGTTTTTTACACTCAAGATTCTGGTCGCCTTACGGGAAAATAAATAGTCCTCTGCCTGTAATTACAGCCTTCAGGAAGGGGCAAGCCAGTGACCTCTCTGACTTGTAGGCACAGGAATAAGCCCTGAAGCCTCCTATTCCCGTGGAAAAAACCCCTTCTTTCTTGGCCAAGCAAAAATAAAAAAAATGAACACAAAGAAAGGTGAATATTTCTTTTGATGCCTCATACATCTTTTTTACACCTGCATTTCAAATCTTCCTGGTCTGTAGAGATGACTAAAACGATACTGCATATGATTCAGTCACACTTCAGCAATTCAGATGCTCTCTGTTCATTGTGTGAACACATAATTTCTTTTGAGAATCCAAGTTTTTATATCAAGTAAAATCAACACTATTGTTTATGATTTGCAAAGTATATGCTTAGGTACAAAGAAGCATGACAAAGTGCCTGCCGTACAAGACACAAACTTACTTAGCTATTTGCATGATTAAATATATATAGATGAACAGGATTAAAATGAAAGAGAAAAGCAAAATGTGTCTGTAGGTAAAGATGAAGGCATTGCCTGTAAACCAGAACAATATAAAGATGGCACTGACTGGAGAGCACTCATTTGTACTTTGATAGGTGCTCATGATATCCTTGTGAGCACTTGTCTCTCCTTTGGCCCTCCATGCACATGATTCTCATGAGAAGGAAATGGTCTAAAAATGGATGCAATTGTGCAGACTACAGTGCACAGAGGCAGAAAGACAATGTGACTTGGGATCACTTCAGCATCACATTCCCTTGAGTTCTATTAACGTTTGTAATTTTGCTAGTTTCAAAAGTGTTTATTTCATGTGTTCTCAGATTCTTATGTTTCTCTTGGTCATAAAACTTATTGGTAATCGGGCAATCCCTTCCTCCCCCAAGAAGAACATGTTCTTCTGACAAATAGGGTACCAAGTGTTGGCCATTGAAGGAAGAAGAGGGAAACAAGGAAGAAACAACTTGGCTTAGGTAAGAAATAGTGATTTTCAAAGAAGCTGATTAAGGTGACAGGCCAGGAAAGGCAGTGACTGTGAGCACGATTTAAAGTATATTCTTAGCTTCTAGTAATCTACATATTATTTTCTTCATATGAAGAAGAACCACATAATAAAAAGTAACTTAATTCATTTAGAAATCAAAAGAATGTTTAAACACATTTACAGCTGTTTAAGGCAGGAAATGTTATAAGAAGTTAAATTCTCCAGCATCATACTACTTCTTGCAATGTTTTTCTAAGTGTAAGATAGTATGCACTAATGACCGCAAACCACTTAAGAAAGCTGATTGAAGGTAGCAGCTTGTAGTTAAGATGTAAAGCTTGCGAAACAAGTAATGACCATTAATTTATATATTTGCACATGTACTAAAGACATATTGCTTTCTTTTCTAAACTTTTAATCTTTATGTAAAAGTTAACTTTCACCTCCTCAGGACAGCCTTTTGTGACTCAACTACCAAATTTAGATATTCCCTCTCATTTGCATTCACAGATGTTTATTTCCCTCACAGTATATTTCATAAATTATCAAGATATATTTGTTCATTGGTGTGACTGAATGTTTACTGTCATCTTCACTAGTCTATCTGCTTGTTGAAGACAGGTACAGTCTAGCTCATTCTCCACTGTAATACTATCAGGTTTAGAGACTAAATAAATATCTGTTGAATTTCTGGTTGAATCTTGGTTACATGAATTAATCCTTTCCTCTATCTCCTGCTGAAAACAATGATTACAAGGTTTTGGCCCTTTTATGCACTAAATAAAATGGTTAGGCTTCTAGCACTTGTCTTAAACTAATAAGATGAAAGAACAAGCAGGTAATGTAATTAGCTTAAGATAAATGGAAGATATTGCACAGTTTATTGTCAAGATATTTTTTAGAGATATTCGTTTTCGCTATTGACTGCTACTGCATTAGTGCTTGTAATCTTCTTAGTGCATTAGCACTAAACACTATTGATTCACTCAGAGCTAACAGACCAATTTAATCTGTGCATTTTCCCCATTTCCTGAGCATGACTTCACCTATAGTTTAGTTAGTAGACTGGCTGCTAGATGCAAGTGTTAATCGGACATTTTACATTTAAAGCATTGTTAGAAAATTTAATATCATACAAATTTACTTTTTTGATACACAGACACAAATTCTAGCTAATCATGAATAACTGTATGTTCTGAGATGATGATTCAGCAAACTTAATTTTTATAAAATCAGCCCTAGAAGAGAATGGTTTGCAAATCAAAACTAACCTTAATTCACTCCTTTTACCTGGGGCACGATTTGAAGTATCATCTACCATTTTAATGTCCTCTGACTGATGAACATTTTGGTGATTTACCCAAATAAGACAAATGAAGTCCCACTTTCCTCTGAATTCACAATGTTTTTTTGCTTGTGTTATAGTTATACTGTTCACAAATCATTTTTCCCCATTTGTGATCACCAAGAATGGTTAAAACAAAGCTTTAGTCTAAATTAGCATACAATTGCTAGACATTTTTCTTTCCTCTTGTGGGGAGACTGGAAAATATTTTTGAAGTATATATGGGTAGCTACACTTTGCTCCAACATTAGCCTAGGTCTAGCGTGAAGTGCAGTAAGCTGCTTCCCAAGGCAGAGTGAGGTTTTTAGAATAGGAAGTCAACATGGCTCAGCAAGTAATCCACATGCAAATGAACCTGCCTGGAACATTTTAGTTGGAAAAAAATATGTAATTAGCAGACTGAAATGTATCCAGGATCCTAGATTCGGTTACCACATACACTATTTAAAAAAAAAAAAAAAAAATTAAGGGAAGGAGTTTTAATGACTTCAGGAGTAGCTGAGCCCTTGGTTTCATTTTCCTGATAACGAGCACTTTACAGTCCTCCCTGGACGCTGGAGATGTGACTTTGGGCACATATCTGGGCTCTGAATCATTGTGAACTCTGTGTGCCCACTGAATCAGTATCTGTGCCAATCCATGAATAAGCAGTGGCAGAAATTCCCGGAGGGTCTTCTATCTACATTCTGACAGGTCCTCATTTTTCTTATTAGACCGAGGAGATAAGAACATAGGGTGGGATGGCCACTGATAAGGCAGAAGTCTGAAGTAAGGATGTAACACCCAAAATGTGAAACAGTATTCGGAGTAAAAAATCCATTATTACTCAAGGAGGTTCATATCCTTATCAATGCAGCATCCCACATGCTTCCAGAAATCTCTCATCATGTTTATGTCAATGAAAATATCATGTATCAGAGCTGTGAATTCAAAGTTTTTAATTAACATTTGGACTTTACAAAAATCGACTTGAAGATTTATTCCATTTTGTACAAACCCCTTCCTGTTTGTGATACCAGTTTTATCAGGTGAATCTCCGTGTAGAAATCAACTACCTAAATAAGACACAGGTTATAATGCCACCTGTTTGAAAGGACATTAAGAAGAATGTCAAATTAATTTAAAATGCATGTGGCATAGTTAACGCTTCATTCCCCACACAAGTGAGAGATATTATCAATCATATCATGAATTAATATAACCCATGGTAAAACCTACCCACAGTTTTGGTGACGGTTTCAGCATTGTGTTCTCTTGCTATTAGGTTATAAAAACATCATGGCTTTGCTTTTTCATCTTTTCTGGGGTAGAGAGACCTGTGAATGAGCCACGTAATGGTTTAAAGAGCGGTAGCAAGAGGAAGGGAAAAAGCAAAAGGAATTAGTGGTTCATTTTGTAACATGTTTTCTAACACCCCAGGGTGTGCCCAGCGATCTCAGGGGGCATTACAAAATTCTGGAAAGAAACTAATTTTAAATGTCTTTTAATAAAAGAATGCAATATGCCACTCTTTGTGGAATGTAGCATAGATAATTAAAATGAAGAAGTTAGGAAGCAGTGGCTCCCTGAGCCTAGGAGAGGATGAAGTAGTGTCTAGAGAAGAAAAATAAATGAAGTGTAAAATTAATGACCTTTTACTTACATTTTTTAAAAAGTACATTGAATCTTTATACCTCAAGGATTTTCTTTCTTGCAAGATTTTGCTTTGGTAGCTATTACATTTGGCATATGGCCAAGATATTTAATATTTCTGTTCGGAAGACTGTCTAATATTAAGAATGAAGAATCCTTAACAACATTTTTCATATTGGATAACATTTTCTCATTTTTGAACACAATAAGTAAAAAACTCTACAATCTGACTTCACATTTTTCATCCCTAATACAAAATACATTCTCTTGAGAGTGCTAGATTGTTTAAATAAGGCATGCCAAACCAGTATAATTACAGGGATGTTATTTGTAACATTGACTCCACATTCACAGTTCAAGTGGTGTGGGAGATTATAGATATATGGCCTATAAAAGTTATAAATCTTTGTTTATTTTATTAAATATTATGAGACATGCCCTGAGGATGACAGATCAATAACGGTCCTTGTGGTTTCCTGATGGAAGGCTGCAATTATTTTCTTCCATTACAACTTAAATGTAACTCGATTTTACTCATCTATCATCTTTATAATCATACTAAAGAAACATCATTGTATGTTTACTTTTCTGCCTATTCCTATTATTCCTTGTTTGCATCTTGTTTTAATTTTTGTCCTCCTTTAAAGCTGTTCTAATCACTTCGCTTTCTTCCTTTGATGGCTCTGAGTAGTGACTCTTTAACTTTGGCATTCTGTGAAACGGAGATGGAAAATTACTACCTTAAGTTTCCTTTATTTTGGGAAGCAGTTGGCTACTCTTTGAATTTGAGTATAAATGATGTTTAAAAACAAGGAAGCCCAATACAAACAACCTATGAGGTTCACTTTTTCTAAAACTGCATTATCTGCAAATTCCTGAATGCAAGATATGTCAAAGTACATAAGAGTAATATCTTATGTCATGCATACTTAGGATTGAAAGTGAGAGGAAGGAGAACAAATTATACCTTCGAACTTGACTATAGTACAGTTTTGATTCAATTGTCTTTCTCCCCATCCTCTGCCCCCTCAAACTACCACCACTCCTCACCCCATCTTTTTTTGGAACTATTAAATCTTAAGAACAACATAACACAAATTAAGCATTATGGAGGCAGGTAACTCATAACAGAGAGGGAAGTGAAAGACCCTTGTAAACAATAGAACCAGAAAGTACCTCTTCCAGAAAATAATCCAATCATTTGAATTTGCCTTTCTTTATGTGAGTATTCCTTACAATAATAGCTGCTATTTATTTTGTGCCAAGGACCAAGTTGGGACCTTTTACAGATGTTATTAATATACCTGTCCACACAATAGTCCTACATGCAAGACGATGGGTTCAGAGTTTAAATAATGCTCTCACGGCCATCCAGGTAGAAAATGGTGGAGTTCAAATTTGAACCCACATCTCTGACTTCAGTCTCTTTCCATTAGTCCATGCTGTCTCCCAAAGGGCTAAATTTATAGTCATCTTATTGTGCCAGGTACGTCATATACATTATCCCAAATTTTCCACAAAACCCTGTGAAGTACATACTGTTATCTGCATGTTACCAGTGAGACTCAGCCTCCAAGAAGTTAGGTAATGTGGCAGAAGTCACATGGCTGGTATGCAGTAAACCAGGACTTCCACCCAGGTGTGTCTGGCACCAAATGCTTTTCCCCTTCACTTGATCCAACTTTGGTCTTTAAGGTCATCAAGATGTTGGTGAAAATATTTGCTACAAGTCTTTCAAATGCTTACCTATAGAGCAAAACTTTGATAATAGAACTGCAAGAAAAGCAGTATTGTGTATTAACTGTATTTTCTGAAAGGTGAGAGCTATTTCAAGAACCCTTTTCTAATTTCAACTTTGATTAAATTTTTTTTCTAAAATATACTATTTCACTGTTTTAATAAATATTCTATAACTTAGGGAACAGGACCTTTGCTGATTTGGGGATTTAAAAAATTCTCTTATTCTGCATCGATTCTCATTTGTAGGAGATTGGGCCAATGTGTACTGATTCTTTTTTTTCCTGAAATTGTCACATTAATCAATCCCTTATAGGTAAGAGACCGTTAGAGATTCCACAGTCTTAAAATTAAATTCCACTTAATTTTAAGCAAGTTAATGAAATTTTTGCTACTGCTTATCCTCAAATAGAGATGAAGGTTTTTTCTCCCTACATATGGGTCTTTACAAAGGTTCCATTCATATTATGGGACAATTTTCTCAATTATTTTATTTTGAACAAAAATGTGCTATTTAGAGAATATGCATTAGCCTAAAACAACTTCAATCAATACTAATTTAGGATGCTTACAGAGGTTGATTGATGAATGGGTAAAGGAGAAGGTAAAGATACTTAAACAGATTTAGTAATTATTTGTGGGTGTATAATCTCACAGTACTCAATGTTGGAAGTCACTGTAAACAAATTCTTCAGAAGCACTTTCAAAAGCAACATAAAAAACAGACACATTGTGAGGATCAAGAATATATTCTTATAGAACAACTGATACAGTCAACAACATTGGTATTCTATAAGTGGGCACTTGTGGCTTGGGATAAGTTTCCAGAAACAGCATCATATGTGGAGACAAAGAGTTCTGAAGCACAAATAGCTTATGGGTGAAGATGATGAGCACTGGGAATTATCAGATGACTCAGAGGGCTTTTGTGATGTCATCAATATGAGAAGATGCATGTGAAGAGTTTGCATAGACATATTTCATGAAATGTGAGACTGGGAAAAGCAACATAATATGTGATCCTAAATAAGCAAGTCAGGCCTGCTACACCTGCCGGACCCCTAAAATGTGAAAGGCCCTTCCCTGGAACTCCCATTATCTGATCTTGTGATAGAAACACTTTTTGCACATGGAGGAGAGCTCAAGGAGTGCCAGGAAATCCCTCTTTCAGCAATGTGTCAACACTGAGGACAGGGCAGAAGCATAAGTGGAAAGTTACAGCTGCAGCTTTCTTAACCTTGTCCACAAGAGTCCCTTTACAAATGTATTAGAGATGTTAATAACAAAGCTACAGTATGTGTGTCTTTTCACCAAACTTGATGCCAAAGTAAAAACTCAGTTCCAAGAAATTATTAAAAGGGTCACCTGATTTCTGGCCAAGTAAATCTGCCAAGACAAAATGGAGTCATCTTATTGCTTGAGAGTCCTGCTAAACAGCTTTGATCTTGTAATCATTTTGTTTTTGTGTGTGTGTGATGAATGGCTCTAGGTGCCTTCATTTTGGCATTAAGCTAGGAAATGATTATACGCTCATTATTGGAACAATCTGAGGTCTGGATGGGTTATACGAAGACAGAGAATATGTGTAGTCTCAGTCTCAGAAGAAGTTTGATCTTTGTAACCAGAGAAGATAAACAGGCAAATAAATAGAGGAGGTCTGAAGGTATTTGTCTATGGAATTTGGCCAGTGTAAAAATTGGCTTCCTTTGTAAGAAGACTATGTTGGCAAGTTCCATCTTGTTTCCCGCAAGAATTTTTGTGATGGGAGTGATAATGGTTTCAGGTGTGGCTAGTGCATTTTGGGAATTTTTCCTGGGCGATAAAACTGACCTGAATTTCATTGGATAATCCCATCTCTTTGTGTCCCTTGAAACATTAAAAAAGTCAAAGGGGTAGGATAAAATTCTGATGTGTTTTGAGAATTTCTAGAATTGATAAATATTTTTACATCTCTAAGGATTGAAATGTACAAAAGTTAAAAAATGAGATATCAATATACCTTTATGAATTTGCTTTTTAATTTTCTTCTTGCCCTACCCTTCTTTTTAATTTTTAACAAAGAAAGATTTAAATAGCAAATCCATGTGCTCTAGGAGCCCTGGAGGAATTCCTAATAGACTCTTTTAAAACTTGTGTCTCAGAATCAACTTACTGGGTGCAGAAAAATATCTTCACTGTAATGCTATTAACATTATATTTTTATTTCCTAATCCCAGGTTTCTGAAAATCATTTTGTTTCCTTTCATTCTTTTGTAGTTCCTGGTAAAGAAAAGGGGGCTTCATGAGGAATTCCATTGCTTCTTTGCAACATATATTAAATGTATGCAGGGGGAAATAAGTCTTAGTTGGAATGTATGTGCATGTATGTTATGTATATTCATAGACTTTGGAAGAGAGAGGAAGGAAGTTTTGTTTTTAGTTCACCAAAAGATGAACTGACTTTCTTGGAAGTATTTTCCTAGCATCATAAAAAGTTAACTACAGTTTCCATCTAGAGAAGTGTCCCAGACATTTCAGCAAAAGTCAACCAATTGTTTCTGAATTAATATGCCCTTACCCCTCAGCAAATTATATACTTTATGCTATTGAGGACATGTTTAATGTTCTTCCTGATTGCAATTATAACCTTTATATCTTATATTGAAAACTGCTAAAGTAAGTGAAACATACCATGCCAAAGTCAAACTGTCTTTAGAAAAGCTATAGTATTTGTTCATTCAATTATGGTCATAGAAGAAACTCGAAGCTACAACAAGCACTCAGACCAGGTGATCAACTGACTAGCAAGATAAATTCGCCAGGTATAGCTGGTAGCTGTTACTATATTTAAATCACAGCACTAAGAATATCTCTAACAGCCTCTATGAAAACACCGTTTCATATACGTATAAATAATCATCAACCAAAATATTTATGCTTATAAATATCAAATAACAACCAGGTAAAGTGCCAAGCTAGAACTTGGTAGACACAAGTCTTTTCCAGAAGGAAGTCCATGATTAAAGTCAAGCTCTAAAAGAAGGACTTGGGAGCAAACATCTCCTCTCTACTCTTACAGGTTGTTTAGGGAAGTATACTAGCTCATTTAAAAATGTTTTATTTACCAGCATTTCAGAAGAGATTTTTTACAGTTAAGTTCCTTTAAATAATGTCAAGAATACAGATTAATCATTTGTGTATCAGTGAGAGAATATAATCTCATAAGGAACAATTATTTAAAGTGTACAAATTAGCTTGAGCATCTTGTAAATGTTGCAGAGATTATACAGAAATGTCAATAATTATGTTTTATGGGAATTGCTGTTGTGATAAAATCTGCATAAATCTGATCAGAACTACAAAATCTTATATGGGAAATAACTTTAATATAATCTGAAGTGTCACAAGCACACAAATCTGAATTGTAAAAATATTTTTCTTTTAGTTAACATATTACATTTTAAAGATTTTAGGTGTAAATGAAGATTCAATTTCTAAATTTTCTTGGAAAAAATTTGCAACTATTTTGGATAAATACCATTTACCAAGCACAAAAGAAGTTCTGGATATTCTTTTTGAGACTGATACTTATTTCTAATTTACACCTCACAGTGTGTAAGTGGGGACTGATGTGACTTACCCTATTAAAACAGTGCTCATGATTGGGTCCATAAAAATGCTGGAGACATCTCACATTGTTTTTGTTGACGATCTTGTTGAAGAAGTCGTTGACATATTTGATAGGGAATGCACACATTGCAGATCGATCCATTGGTTCGGCAGAATCTGGCTTGCTTTGTGCGAACACCCCAAAGAGAATGTCATCATTCAGGCTGGCTCCTATTTGTCTAGCAAGTTGGGCCCCCGGCTTGCTGACATATGCAGCCTGAAGGATGTTAAACACTTCCTTCTTTGTGGATCTCTTTTTTCTCTTTTCTGTGAGAATACACTCTAGAGGCATTTCCATGTAGGAGTGCAATCCAGAGTTTATGGAACAGAACCTGATTATTCTTGTGTGAAAAGTCTGAGCATTTAGAGTTTCCCTTTGGACCGACAGGAAGTAAATAAAATTGTTGCTTTCAAAGGCATGGACGTACTTAATGGGGTAAGAATCTCTGAACTCAGGTAAAACATCGATGTAGGACTGGTCTGTCAAAAACACAAAACCATCTTTCGTTTCCTTTAGCCTTCTCACTGATATCGAATGCAGTGGATGATGCGGGAAATAAGAAGAATTTATGGTATTGCCTACAAAGAAGTTGATGAACCGGTCCTTTACAGACGAAAGGACTTTGGCTCCCAGGGCGCTCACCACACAGTCAGGGCACTGGCTGGGCTCTTCTATTTGTGGGGAGAATATGCAGTGAACCTCCGACTGTATGTCAGCAGTATGATTGTGGGGAAAGACATGTCGCTGGCAGGTCCCTCTGTTGCCGCTGCCACAGCTAATGAGTTGATCATCGTAGTAGGTGTCGACAACTAGAGCCATGTTGATGTTATCTTTCCAAACGCCTCCTGATAAATTGGCTTTGCTGCTGCAGTCCTGACACGGGAAACAATCTGGGTGTTCCAGCACAGGCCCGGTCTTGTACTCAGCAACCTTCTGAAGGTCTTCCTCATTTAAAACATAAATGTAGTTGGTGGCACCGAGGAAAATGTGATGCTCATGTAGAATGACATTCTGGATGGGTGTTTCCGCGGTGAAGTTGGGAAGCTGATACTTCATATTCACATTCATCTCGGACTTTGCTAGTGCCTCTTTACACTCCCCATTGCTCCTCTGCACCAAGGTAAACAGGAGCACGAGGATGCCAGGTGCAAGCACAGCAGGGGCCTTCATTGTGAGAGGTTTATCTGCCAAAACAGGTTCAAGGTGAGAGCAGTTCAGTTGTCAGAAACGAAGAGAAAACTGAAAGACCTATACCAGTTAAACGATCAGAAATAAAGCTTCCCAACTGGACTTTTACATAGAAGGAAAACAAAAACTCTAGCCAGTTTCACATAAAGATGCATTGTGTGGTTGGACATGACTCCACATAGCTTAATTTTAGAACTCAAGCCATGAACGAATAATTTTAGAGAACCATTGAGATGCAAACAATGTTCTGTATTAAGGTTGATACAGTAACTAAGTTAGACTCATTCAGCAATGAAAGAAAAAACGTAGCAACTTTCTTTCTTAACCCCTTGCTGGTTGTTTAATGTGGTTTAATAACTGTGGTTAATGACTAGGTTGATATTTAAAGTTTCTCTGTTAGTCAAGTAAAGGAACTGCGGTTCAGATTCATTTATTCTAGAAATCACAGCAGGCATTGTTTTCTTGGGAGCATGTAGAATTACTAGGCTAAATTTAGCTTCCTTTTGGAAGAAAACAATCATAAATTCTAGAAGCAATATGATCACATGCTGTTTATAGGATTTTGTGTGGAGAGGAATGGTTTGATTATAATTTGGCTACAGTTAACCTATTGTTTTAGACAGACAAATGTTTAATGTAGGATCACTGGGAACTGAAAAATAGCAGGCTGAAAATGTATAAAATAAAACATAATCTTCAGAACTAAAGTCCTAGAACTACTTCTCAGGGAAAAACAACATATTGTTCATTACCAACTCAAAAAGCTATTTAGTAAAAAGTACATTATTTTAACGTTTCATTGTATGCATATAGACAGTATTTCTATGAGGAAACATGAATGGGCTTGTTATTTACAGTTTTTCAAACTTAAGGTGCACAAGTTATGAACATTGTGAGTTCTCCTTATAATAATTATAGGCAGGGTAGCAGGTTGGAAAGGAGAGGCCTTAGAATGAGTATAAACTAAATAGGTATGACATTTTTTAATAGCATAATTCTGATAGTAGAGGGGGAGCCTCTAAAAACATACTAGGCATTATGACTGTGCCAAAGACTAACCCTGGATCTACAAAAACCACATCAGAAATCGCTGAGCAGCTGGTATGTGCAGGGCTCTGTGCTTGCACTATGGGAAATGGGACATAGCCACTGCCCTTCAGTGAAGCTGCAATGTGGCTGAGTGATAACCCATATATGCTGATTATTGAGGCATTGTACATGGCACTACAGTACCCTGCATAGCACAAACCAAAAGCTACAAGCGTCAAGGGAAAAAAGCACAGCCTGTACTTAGGATTATTATGATCGTGAGAAACAGAGACAAATTCACTATGTTGTGAGGTCCAGGAGAGCAAGGATGAGGTTTGTTTGGCTCATCATTGTATCCCAAGTACCTGGTACAGAGCCTGAGATGCAGAAGGTGTTAAACGAATAGATACTGAATAGATGATGAATAAAAATTAAGCCACAAATTCGAAGTTATGTAACGGTTAAGGGTAGTAGCTAAAATTTGCATCCAAAACTTTTTGACTCCAAATCAAAAATAATTTTACCCTACTAATAGTCTAAGAATGGGGGACTTTAAGAGGTGATTGATAATCGTTAAGGAATTTTGAGCTAGAGAGTGATACAATGAAGGTTTTACTCTAGGAAGATTGATCTGGAGGCAGGGTGGCCTAGAACAGAGAGAACCTGGTGATGGAAAGACCAGTTGACAGGCTATTTTTATATTCCACAATGAGGTAACAGGGGCCAGAACAAATACGGTAGCCTCAAGGATAGAAGGAACGAATAAGGGACATATTTGAGTAAGTAGGATTTGATACCCTAATGTATCAAACACAGTGCAAAACAGAAAGCAAAGACAAACAAAGATGATTAGCAGTTATCTTGGAAAAGTAGAACAAGTTATAAAACTAGGGTAGACTGCACTGGGAAGTTAGGCTGAATATATAGGAATGGTAGATTGGTTTTAACAACATTGAGTCGGATGTGCTGCTGGGAAATGAGTGCATGTTCTCCTATAAGGATGACTAGTAGGTTTTACATTATTCACCAGGAAACAGGTGCCTGGAACAAGTGAAGAATGAAAACTCTGAGCAGACAGAGCATTAGTGCCAAAGAACAGAGGCGGAAATGAGAAGGATTCTGAGAAGCCTGCCTTGACTGGGAAAGTGGCATGATCGGTCTTGGGTGAAACAATATCTGTCTTAAGTGAGACACATGAGTGTCAGGTATTTGCCACTGCTGCACTAGAAGGAATAACAATTTAGAACTTGATTGGCAGAGTAACAGAGACTCCACTCGGACTAGAAATAAACTTTGCACATTATCTGCATAGAGGTGATGGTTAAAACCAAGAATGGGTGTGTTCATGAACAGACTAGATGAAAGAAGAGAAGGCAAATGACCTAAATCTTAGGGGATAGCCACAGTAGAGAAATCTGTGGAGGAGTCAAGGAAGGTTAAGGTCAGTGAGGCATCAACAGAGCAAATATTGCACTGTGTCACAAAAGCCAGGCGAGGGTCTCAAGAAGGAGGACATTGGTCCACATGGAACCTCTTTGTTGATCTTCAAGGCAGTAGTTTCTATAGCAGTGTCAGATGTTAGACTGAGGGAATGGGTGACAAAGAAGTAGAATGTTTGTCAAAGGGAAGACAAGCAGAAAGCAGTAACAGGGTGAAAAGGGGTTTATTCTTAAATTGTGGGAAAGACATATGATTATTGGCAGGACCTCCCCTTTCTTCTACTAACATTTATTGGATGTCTACAAAGGCATGATGCCCTTCCCTGGGAAGCTCAAGTCACTTGATGGAGGCAGTGGGTTAACGGTTATCAGAATGCAGAGGAAGGGAGATCAACTCCACTGGAAATGATGCTAGAACCGAGTCTCAAAGGAGGATAAAGAATGAAGATTCTTGGCTGGGCACAGTGGCTCATGCCTGTAATCCTAGCACTTTGGGAGGCTGAGATGGGCAGATCACTTGAGGTCAGGAGTTTGAACCCAGCCTGACCAACACGGTGAAACTCCATCTTTACTACAAAAAAGTTAGCTGGGTGTGGTGATAAGTACCTGTAATCCTAGCTACTTGGGAGGCTGAGGCAGGAGAATTGCTTGAACTTGGGAAGCAGAGATTGTAGTGAGCCAAGATCGTGTCATTGGGGGTACAGGCTATGAAGGGATAAGCAAAGCCAGAGAACTGTAGTTGGACTAGAGGAAAAGATGAAGCCTCAGTAAGGCAAAGCCATGTGATAATAAAAATAACAAGAACATATACTGAGTGCTTACCATGTGCGAGGCATTCTGCTAAACCCTTTGATTTACTCTTCATCAACACCCTGTGAAGAAGGAAGTATTATTATCTTTCTCTTCTAGATAAGCAAACTTGCTAAAATCACACAGTTAGAGCCAGGCTTCAATTCCATGTCTTGCTAAAGAGAACTCATTCATGCTCTTAAGTGCTTCACTATACCGAAGCAGCTTCCCAAGCGAGGCGGGAGCATGCACTAGAACAGAAGTCAGACAATCAGACCTCTGATTCTACCCTTTCCCTCTCTAGCTGTGTGACTCCAGGCAATCATCCACCTCTGAGTCCCAGGGTTGGATATTTTCACATGACTATTTTAAGGATCAAAAAGAGATCTCATCTCTGAAAGCACTTTGATCAATAAAGAGTATATATAAATGCTTGCTTTTTTATTTGTAATTCTCATTGTTTTGCAATGTACTAGCAAATTTTTGGTGCTGGTAGAGGGAATAACAAGGAATAGAAGAAAAGGATTAGGGACAAATTGTTCTACTAGAGGGCAAATACAAACTGTAAACCAAACTGCAAATATGTATCTAAACCATCTAGAGCACAATGGGAAAAATAAATATTATGTGAAAAGTTAACTGCACTTATCAATATGGTATCAGTGTATCTAACAAAATTGAGCCTAATAAATATTTATTGCTGTATTTTCTGTAGAAATGATAATGAAAGAAAGGAAACAAATGAATTATTATTGCCAAAAGGGAGGAAAGTATTATAACCAATTTGCATGTTAGTTGATGTCCATTAACGCAGTGTGAAGTGTGAATGACGTTTTTTCTTCTATGTTTTTTGAAGAAGCCTTCAAAATAATCTGTAATCCTAGCACTTTGGGAGGCAGAGGTGGGCGGATCATGTGGTCAGAAGATCACGACCATCCTGGTCAATATGGTGAAACCCTGTCTCTACTAAAAGTACAAAAACTAACTGGGCATGGTGGCGCGTGCCTGTAATCCCAGCTACTTGGAAGGCTGAGGCAGGAGAATCTCTTGAACCAGGGAGTTTGAGGTTGCAGTGAGTTGAGATTGCGCCACGGCACTCCAGCCTGGTGACAGAGCAAGACTCCATCAGAAAAAAAAAAAAAGGGATATTGTATTAAATTACATTTTTAAATAAGATTCCTATCTTAAGGTTGGCACATAAGTCACACACTGTACTAAATCTCAGTGGACAAGAATCCAAGAAAATGTACACATGTAGAAATCGGCTTTTTGTTATTTCATTTGATGAGATGGAAAATCAGTGGGGAAGGAGAATATATTTTCTATTCAAAGAAAAACCCTCGCAGAACACAGTTGGAGTTAGTACCTTAGTCTCCTATACCTTCTTTACATTATTTGTTACCATATGGTGATGCCATTTTTCAAGTGAATACATCAAAAAAAGGTTAACTTTTTTAATTAAAGAAAACAATGGGACTAGGGCCCATTGTCGACAACAGAAATTTTAATTAAAATAGAGGTTTCTGTTCAAACCTCAGATAATGAGAAAATGTAATCACCGAAAACGCCCCATTTCCTTGATCATTCCCATTAATAAAGGCCTGGTCCCTATTAACAAAGGTTTGTGTTGGTCAGATCAGATCTTTTCTGGGAAATGTTTTGTGTCCTTCCTAAGGAAAGGAGGGAGACCTTTTAGACATATTTGGTGCTGAGCTGGGCACTAAGATGATAACTGCTAGTTAAATGAGTGACAGCTGAGAGGCCAAGTGCACAGGCACTGGGCCAGACTTTAGGGTTTGAATCCAATCACTGTCTCTGTTACCTTAGGCAAATAGGTCTAAGCCTCTATTAAAATATGGGCAGGATGATAGCACCTACCTCACTTTTGAGACTTATTCTAAGGATTCAATGAGTTAAATGCATGTACAACACTGCACGGCACATAGTAGGTCAATGCATGTTCTCTATTGTTTGTACATGGCCCCCAACAAACACTTACAAGCATCTAAGTGTCAGATACTGTACAGAGTGCTGAAGATACAAAGATAAATAAAACACTTTTGAAATGTCAATGAGCTCTCAGGCCAGTAGTGGAGATAGACAGATTATAGTTTAAACTCAGTGTGGAAATGTCTACAGAGGCCCCTAAAGGAGAACTTAACCAGGACAGAAAGTCACGTGGGCTTACTAATCAATCAATCATGGTGCTTTCCTCATAATGCATTCACAATTCTGAGGTCAAACATTGGAGAGGACCTAGTTTTAGTTGTGGCAGTGCAGCTAATTATTTGTATGACCCAAGCAAGTTACCCAACTAATTTGAAAATTATAGTGTTGAACCAGCTGTGTGCTGGCTCATGACAGCCTACTATGTGCATCTCTTCCCAATTTGTGTTTCAGTGACCTCATCTTGGCAGCCTGAAATCAGCCATGGTGGGTGTACTGACACCACAGAAATTGGCAAACACTACAAATCAGGGCTTATTAAAGCCTGTAGGGGGATGGTTATTAAATATTTAATGGCATACTCCTGGGTGGAACTAAAGAACTTCAAAGTATTTTCCATTTCTAATAATTTTCAGCTCTGAGATTATTCCCCTATGACTACATTTTACACCAATGCCATTGACTTGGCATATATTGCTTTCACTTCCTCATCTATATAACTTGCCAGATCTGGCTGTGTGAGCATTTTAATATTTATATTGCTAGTGAAATACTCCAGAAATACTTTCACTTTTTGTATATTTTTGCCCTGATACATTTATCCCCCCATGATGCGTCTGGATCAGGCTTTCAATATAGACTATCTTTTCATTGTTTCTGTTATTTTTTCTTTCTGAAATAGTGCTAGCCATTTAACCAACTTTGAGTTCCTTGCTAAAAGGAACATGTAAAGATGATTCAAACGGACTGACTAATTCATTCTCTTAAAATGTTGTGCACATATCAGGTGAAAGTGAATCATCTATAAAACATTTCTGTATTTCTTTTCAGATGAAAGTTAAGGTAATATCACTGGCAAAACATTTCCTGGCAGTAATCATCTCAATGGCACCTTGGCCACTAAACTATTGATATTTAGGAGTACTTCCTTTAAAGAAGATGGCTCTGTTATTAACAGCTACAAATATCAGTTCAGCCTGCCTTTAAAACCAGCGACTTGATCTGTCCACCATCTGCCCACCTCTAGTTTTCTTATTCAAGTAGCTTACATTGGTCTTTTCATTTCCCAGAAATCTAGCAATACATTTAAATCTCTAAGTATTCATTGAGCAACTGTCAACACTATCACTGTCCTCATCATAAAAACATTGCAGAGCCTACAAAAATGTATAGTGTATTCAAACACTGATTCCTCAGGAAAATACCAACAGAGGCAATAGAACAACTTTTTTCTTGAGAGAGAGACTTTCTAAACCTTGACACAGGTAATTTTGCTTTCTTTAGGGATTAATTTTCTTAGCAGTCATAATTTATAACTATGCAGATAGCACCTTATAGTACACAGATATGGTCAGTTCAATCATCTTTTCTAATCATGATTATCTTATAAGGTAAGCATTATCCTATGTTTCCAGATGACAAAACTAAGGTTCAAAGAGGAGAAAATATTAGCTGAAATCTAAACAAGCAATTCAGTTCTTCTGAGTGTACTTCTAATTGTTTTAAAATGTATGATGCTTATTTGAGTTGTTTTAAATTATTTGCATTTCCTGGAAAAGATTTTTATTCCAAAGGCACAGTATTTTAATAAACACCTCTTTTTACCTTCCCAGAATCCACTGTCTCTTATACTGCCAACTCTTTTTAAAACTCTCCCTCTCCTATCTGCTGGGACTGTCAATCACATGGTCTACATCTTTCAACACAGAATGAGTGTGCAAACCAGGCTGGCCTTTCAATGAACTCTATTCTCTTGACATGGAACTTGGTCAGGGCTGAGTATGTGGCCAAAGCAAGGCCAAACAGAATCTCTTCGGGGATTTAATATGGATGCTGGGAGAGGGCCTCTTGCCTTCTGAGAGCATGAGCACTAAAGATGATTTTTATCTTGGGATGTCTGATGCCCATCTTTGCCACTATGTGGAAAAAGTCAGCCTGAGCATGAAACTGACCCAAGAGGCCAGAGAGCCCAGACACGGAGGCAGGCAGCTCCTGATGCGATTGTTTGAGCATCTGTATCCAGCCATGTCTTAAGCTAAGGGAAGCCAGTAAAATTTCTTCTTTTCTTCCTTGTTTCTTTTTATTTTAAATAAGTTTAGTAATGATTCTTTTTATTCCTTGCACCTGAAAAAGTCCTAAACTAACAATGTCCACTAGAAAATACTACAAACTTGAGTTTAAACACAAAGTCAAGTGCATAAAACCAACTTTATGTAAAATATTCAAGTAATTGGGACTTGAATAATTATTTAAAATATTTCACTTTGCATTTGGGAACATATCTGTTAGTTAAGATTTCTGAGGTGGTATACTAGTTTTTTCTTATATAATTCCAAAATCTTCTACAATATTTACATAAGATAATCTCAAAATGGAAATAATTGATCTAATTAAAGAGTTAAGATACCGAAACTGGAAAATATCTTAACATTGCTTTTAAGTGCAAGAAAGGGATTTATGATGATGGAATATGGCTGAAGCCCCATATTAAGGAAATTACAGTCATAAAAACAGCCATGGCTAAATTTCCAGGAAGACTTGCCAGAGTGAAATCCTAAGGAAAAATCTTAACCCTGTCCACATTTATATTATGTTTATTAACTTTAAAAGTAGGCCTATTAAAGTTAAGATTCCAATAGAAGATTCCTGATGACATTTAAAATACTGTGTTTATAAACACTCACTGTTTATGAAGAATCATATTACACTGTATTATAAGATATTGATCAAGTATTTGGGAGCACCCAATGCATGCAATGTACCTGACTAGATACTAAGAGTTTCTTCCCTCAAAGAGTGTACAGTCTTTGTTATTGTGTTATCGTGAAGATAACACAATAAACTCTGAAATCTAAATTTGTAACCTAAATGGAAAAGTGGATAGATCTACTGGGCTGAAAGCAAATTTGTAAACATGCTTGATTGAATGTTTGATTCTTATGCCTAAAGACTTACAGTTAGTGTTATGATCATCAAAAGCGCTACATTGACTTTAAAAAGATAAAACAATAGGCTGTGTCAAAAATCCCTTCTATTGTAGCCAGACACTACCTTGACAATGGTTTCTAACAGTGAATCGAAGGGACAGGAGGAATCTTCAGAATTTTTCAGCCCATTCAACTGCTCTTTGGCATAATCACATTTAAACACCCCAAAATATTCTGGAGACAAGGCAGACTGTAGTGGAGAGAGTGTGGGTTTTACTGTCCGACAGACTTAAATGGGATGTGAATATGGCCTTTTTTGCTGACATGCCTTCTGATTTGAGTGTCAGTTTCTTACATTCAAAACATGGGGATAATCATATACATCATGGGTTGGCCATGAGAGTTGGAGATAAACTGTGAGAAACGCTGTCATTCAGTTATGCAGCACACCCTAGCATTTAATAAATGTAGCTACTATGCTTATTATCCTAACTTGTGCTTTGGCCAGTTTCTGCCTGCCCTCAAAAAATGAGGAAGTTGGCACAGTCCCTTGGGTGAGACCACTCCAAATACCTGGTGACTGCTTCATCACTTTAGTCCTCTCATCCACAGTTTAAATAGTGTTATTTCTTCTTTTCCCACCCTTTAGCCATCTTGTGGTTTTCCTCTAACCTCGGTTCAAGTTCTTGAAGTCCTTCAAAAATTGCCCCCCAAGACAGAGGCCACAGTAACGGCCTCCCGTACTAGAGAGGTAAAAACAAATAGGAACCAGTATTTTAACTCTTTAAAAAAGAGTTAG
>NW_012114744.1:1939813-2073927 GCF_000951035.1 Colobus angolensis palliatus | reverse complement strand
AAAGAGTTAGCCCAGGCCGGGCACTGTGACTCACGCCTGTAATCCCAACACTTCTGGAGGCTGAGGCCGGATGATTGCTTGAGTTCAGGAGTTTGAGACTAGCCTGGGCAAACTCCAACTCTACAAAAAAATAAAAAAATTATCCAGGCATGGTGGCATGTGCCTATAGTCCCAGCTAAGGTGGGTAGGATCAGAAGCTGAGGTGGGAGGATCACTTGAGCCAGGGAGGTTGAGGCTGTAGTGAATCGTGATCACACCACTGTACTCCAGCCTGGATGACAGAGCCAGACTCTGCCTCAGAAAAAAAAAAAAAAAAAAAAAAAAAGAGTAAGCCCATATCCCAACTGAGATTTAGCAAGTAAAGATATAGGATGCTGAATTAAATTTGAATTTCAGATAATTTGTTTAGTGTAAGTATGTCCTATGAATGTATTTTATATGACAATCCTAGTTGTCAGCAAATGGGGAAAAATAAGGGAACAATAATCTTTTTTACCCACAGAACTCAGATTAAAAAGATTTGGGCCAAACCTATTTATCCTTTGGGTTAGAATGTTTTTTAAGGTTTCTGTGGCATATATGTATTGCAAAACTGCATAGCAGTTTTTCATTTGGGTTTGCTTCTGTACATCTAAAACATGCTTTAAAAGTTCCTGACAGGTGGTTTTAAGTGTCATATGAAGGTATAACTATGTGAAAGGGAGTAAAGAAACTTTTTTCCCCCTACAGTTAGTTGTACTGTATGTGGCAGCCTGTCATTTACATGAAATTTCTGAAACAGAAAAGGTATTCCCAGGTTGATTTACACGCTTTATTTATAATAAATGAGCTTATTAAAAATTCAAATACAGGTGGCTATAGGAGATAAACAAGTTAAGCTTCGTACAGGAATGATTTGCACGTGTTATAATTAATGTTTCCAGGGGGTGCTCTAAACACTTTCTTGGTTATTACACAAATGTTGTTTCTTTGACAGACAGTGCTTTTATTCAGATTCTTATCAGCTTTTGCATTCCCTCTTAGTCCCATAATCATTTAAAAAGTTGAAAATTGCTGCCTCTTAGCATAAGAAAAAGCCAATTGTGCATTTTCTAGTTGTAACATATGATTGAGACCATTATCCAACCCTGATACAGCAAGAGTAAAGATAAAAAGAATAGAATGCCATTATATCCTCAAGATTATCCTTTATAAATTCATATTCTGTCAGCAAACATCTTGAATGGTTGAAAGTACTCAACTTCTGGGAAAGAAGAATAAATGGACATTTGTTTTTACCATTGTGCATAATGTAAAACATATTATTCAGAAATTACATTGAACTCTCAGAGCCCTGATTGACAGATGGGCTTTTGTCCCATTAATAGATTGTAGGTCAAACAAAAATGTTTCATTGCCCTTGAAAGTGTGAAGGTTGAACTTCCCCAATGTAAAGAAAGTGCTAAAATGCATGAAAACCTATACAAGTATGTTTTTTTCATATTTTTCAGCCAAATGGATGGACATAATTTTGTGATTCAGACTGTGTAGCAGTGTTACCAGTTTTTGTTCAATTAATCCAGTAACACTGAATAACACAAATCCACAAATCACATTTGAGAAACATCTTTCCAAGTCTATATATTAAAAAAAAAATAAGCCAAGCAACCTTTGCCAGTTGTATTGAACTACAGGGTTTGGAAAGGATAAACCGACTGAACAGTCAGAATGTGAACCACTGAAGGGAGACAAGTTGGAGAGGAAGCTGGTACATTACTCACGAATGAATCAGACATTCCCTCCCTTCTTGTTTGAAAATGTCCTCGGCATAAAGCATGGTACAATTCCAAACGAGGAACTGTGCTCAGGATTGAATTTATATGACTGATCAGTTTCCTTTGCTGTTATCGAAAGCAGATATCAAATGGCTGTGGAGGAATGCAGGTGGTGAGTGAACCCCATTCTTTTCATAGTGGCTGTCACATAAAGAAAGAAAAATCAGCACCCAGGGACAAAGAGACAAAGGGGAGAGGTGTGAGGGTGCCAAAGGACAGGGCCCCTCTTGCCTGAAAACGTAGAGCCTTTGAATGAGGTGGGCATTCCTTGTAATGCTATTTTCTCTTAGGTCTGAATTTATTTTGCTTATTTTGCTCACACCTTAGAAATTTTCCTGGAAATCAATGTTTGCAAGTAGACTCTGACACTGGAATGAACTAAGGTCTCTTTTTCACGATCAAAATTGTCAGTATATGACATTTTCTTATTTAGGCAAAGTAGACAAGAATTGGTAGAAATCATGAGAATACTGTGAATGTGAAGGAATAGCCAAACCTGGCCATATTTTGTACAGATGTGGATTCTTTGGGTGAACATAATGCAATTCTAACAGTGTTGGAAGAAGAATTAAAGCATATAAATAGCATTATGTTGAGGTCAATATGTCACCAGAAAATAAAGGACAAAACAAAACTATTTACAAATATCTTAAACACTTTTAAAAGAATAGAGAATGCTGAGCAAATGGATTCTCGTAAAACTAGGATAGTACAGAAAAATAAGTACAGAATCCAATTTCTGAAACTCAGTAAACACTCTGGATCCTTGAAAAATCAATAAAGCAAAAGGTTAGGACAACCTGAAAACAACTGTGCTTAGGATTGCATTTATGTAACTCATCAATTCAAGGAAAAGCAATTCAGGACAGGTTGTGTGTATATAGGCGGTATGTGTGTTTATGGGAGAGGAGAGAAACAGAAGAGAGAATAGAGGGCAAGAAATTAAAACAAATAACTTTTCCAACCATACAGGTGTTGCCCCTTGACTGGGAATCCCCACCTTCCACCCGCAACACTCCCAGGCTGTGCTGTAAAGGTGTGCGCATGTCAGTGGAGCAGCACGGGGAAGAAGAGCTAACTACACAGACAGAAAGCAGGGCCAAGGAGTATTTCAGAGGGATACTACTTGAGCTGTGTCTTGCAGGATAAGTTGGAGCTGCTCAGGCACAGCTGAGGTAGGGGACAGACAGTCTGGATGGAGTGGACTCGCACACAGGCACCTGGGGAGAAGGTGCAGGGTTGTCCAGGAAGTTGCAATTTGTATAGGGGCCAGGTGGACTGGGTTGACAGTGGAGGAAGGTATAAGGTTAGGCTGCGGCCACATTACAGAAAGTCTGATATGTTTTGTTGAAGAGTCTCCAGAGAATCCCGAAATCCATCTCTCCAATATCACTTTTGTCTACGCAACAGCTATTTAAGACCAAATTTGACCAATATTTACTGGGGTCCTACTATGCGGCAGATGCTTGGGATACATCAGTAAACAAAACCCAACACCCCTGCTCTTGTGGAACTTACATTTTAGCTGGGGGCAGCAATTCATACCCATAACAAGTTGATGATGTAGTGTTTTAGAAGTTGATGTGTGTTACAGGGAAAAACAAAAAGTAAGGTTGGGGCATCAGAACTGCCTGGAGGAGAGGTACAGGGACAGGTTTGTAGTTTGGAAATTGGGAAGATGGCTTTTGTGGACCCAGCTGAGATGGGAAAAGAGATTTCTGGGCAGAGGCAAGAAGGAAGAACTAAGTGTGTCTGATGTGTCTGAAGCACAGAGAGGGGGCCGGTAAGCCTAGACTTTGGTGACCGGGAGCTGAGATCAGACAGGACGAAGCAGCAGAGCATCTAAGGCCGCGCAGGCATCTGGGAGATTCAGGTTTTTATTGGAGTGAAATGGGGAGTCATTGCAGGGTGTTGAACAAGGAGGGGATTATGTTGGAATGTAATCACCTTGATCGTGTGGGAGAGAAGTCTGCTAGTGGCTGGGGGGCAGTTCAGGGCAACGGTGGAGTGGTGAGGCCAGCTGGGAGGCTCCTGTGGTGTTCCAGGAGGGGGACCTGGTGGCCTGGGCCAGGAAGGAAGGGGAGAGTGGGGAGATGTGGCCGAATTCTGATTCTATTTTGAAGACAGAGCTAACTATTTTGTCACATGCCTCAGATCTGACTCCATCAGTAAATCTGGATGGAGTTTGATCTGAGGCATGTGAGAAAAAAAGGAGTCAAGAATATGCCAAGGATTTTGACTTTTTTAACAGAAAGAATGACTTTGCCAGTTACTGACATGCAGACTCTGGTTGGTGAAGCATGTTTGTAGGATATGAGGAGACCAGGAATGTAGTTTTGCCCATGATGGAGTTTTTTTTATTTTTATTTTTTTGACATGGAGTCTCACTCTGTTGCCCAGGCTGGAGTGTAGTGATGTGGTTTTGGCTCACTGCAACCTCCACCTCCCAAGTTCAAGTGATTCTCCTGCCTCAGCCTCTTGAGTAGGTGGGATTACAGGCATGCATCACCACACCCGGCTAATTTTTGTATTTTTAGTAGAGACAGGGTTTCACCATGTTGGCTAGGTTGGTCTTGAACTCCTGACCTCAAGTGATCCACCCACCTCAGCCTCCCAAAGTGCTGGGATTACAGGCAAGAGCCACTGCGCCCAGCCTGACAGATATTTTTTAGGCATCTAAGTGGAGATGCCGGGCATGCAGTTGGATGTTTGAGTCCCAGGGTTAAGGAGAAAGGTCTGGGCTAGAGATTTAAATTAAGAAGTTGTCAGCATGTAGATGTCATGAAAAGCCATGAGAGTGGATGGGACCTCTGAAGAGAAGAGTGTAGAGAATGAAGAGAGGAGGACTGAGCGCTGGGGCCGCCAAAGCTAATAGGCCAGAAGACAAAGACAGATGGGACAAGAGACCAAGAAGGAGCAGTTGGATATCCTTCTGGTACCTCCATCTACTCCCACAAAACCCCGTCTCCCTCTCTGTATCCTACCTCAGTGCTGAACATGTCCCATATTTCCAGGACATCATCCTTGACGCCCACCTACAAGTATTTTAAACATGTCCATCTCCTTATTGGTTTCCATGCCCATGGTCAGGGCAGTGTCACTTCATACCTGGATTACTACAACAGCGTCCTTGCTGGTCTTCCCTCTCCATTCTCACCCTGATCATCTTTCCGCTAGCATACCAGAGATATCTTTCTAAACTGACAATTTGACTATGTCACTTCTTTGCTGAAAAAAAGGTCAACCCCTTGACAGAGCTTACAAGCCACATATCATTTGTTTCTGCCCCACTCTCCAGTCTTGCCTCTTGCCATCACCCCATTAGAAATCTAGGCTCTGGCCACTCTGCCCTCTTCAGTTCTTGAAGCAAGCCATGTGCCGAGCCACTCTGGGTTTCAGCACGTGTGGATCCCTTTTTATGGATATTCTTGCCCTCAACTTCACACGGATAAGTTGTTGTCTCTCTTTAAGCCTCATCTTAGGGAACAGTTCTGGCAAGCCTTCTCTGATGCCTCTCTTACCCTCTAGCAAGGAATTAGGAACTCTCCCATGTGCTCGAACATCAAACCGATCTTCCCCTTATCTAGCCTTTATCATGCTATATAGTAACTTATTTATCTGTGTCTCCCATCAGAGCGTAAGCTCCACTTTTAGCCCTTAGCATAGCGTCATTACATGGCACTTGGTAAGCATTAATTGAATGAATGGACAACAGAATCAATTAATATATGAAAGAATGTTCCTGAACAAAGTTCATGGAAACAAAGCATTGTGGAAAGAAAGGAAGGACTAGATTACACAGATATTAAAGTGATAAAAATTATGTGGGAATGATTCAATATGGATTTTGATTGTAGAGGAGACTGAAAAGCCAAGAATGGCTAAAAAAAAATGTCTCTCTGGGTATCATAAACCAAGGTAAGGAAAATAGGGAGAGGAGACTTTGAGGGTAAAGATAATTAGTTGAGTTAATAACCCTGAAGCTACGCTGAGGCAGCTTCTGGTTATCTAAGTGGAGGAGTCTATAAGGTAGCTGACAACATGAAAGTGGTGGTGTAGAGAAAAGAGGAAGTGAGAGAGAGAGCGGTTTGTGAACCACTTGTCCATCGGTGTACTGGAAGTCACTGAGAGATCACTTGTGAATGTGTTTTGTAAGTAGAAAGGAGGAATTCAGATGGAGCCTTAAAGAAGACTAGAATGTAAACTTTATGTTCTAAAGGGTAAAAAGAAAAATTGTAGGCAAAGAAAATGTGGAGAGGTAAGCTAAAGGAGAACTTTCAAGAAGGGAGAAATAAAATGTATAGTATCAAATTCTACAGAGGGGTCAAAAGGGATGAAAACCAGTGTCCATCAGATATGGCCATGAGGAGGGCACTGGTGATTAGAATGAGGACACTTTCTTGGGCGTGTGGAACAGACTGCTTGAGTTGAATGACTTAAGAATGAATGGGAATGAAGAAAGTAGAGAAACTGAGTTAGACATTTATTTTAAAGAATTCTTTATTTAAAGGATAAAATGGAAACAGGAGTGACTACTTAAGGAAATTGTGTATTCAAGATCCTATCAGGATACCTGACGTGTGTGCTTTATTTCTTTCTAGAAGAGTAAATTGCGTAAAAGGTGAATGAAAAATAATGAAGCCAAGGAATACTATGCAGACATAAAAAAGAATGAGATTCTGTCTTTTGCAGAAACACGGATGAAGCTGGAGGCTGTTATCCTTAGCAAACTAACAAAGGAACAGAAAACCAAACACTGCATGTTCTCACTTATAAGTGGGAGCTAAATGATGAGAACCTATGAACACAAACAAAGAAACGACAGACATTGGGGTCTACTTGGGGGGCAGAAGAGGGAGAGGAACAGAAAAGATAACCATCGGGTAGTAGACTTAATACCTGGGTGGCAAAATAAACCCTGTGACACGAGTTTACCTATGTAACAAATCTTCACATGTACCACTGAGCCTAAAATAGAATTTTTTTAAAAACGAAAAATAGTGAGGGAGATTTTAAAGATGGGAAGAGTTGTAAGGTGGGTAGGATACATGAAGGAGGTGCTCAAAGGTGTGGGGAAGAACAGGGTCAAGACTTAGGTAGAAAAGACTGTTTCATCCTTTGAGACAGAAAGAGGTAATAGTGGATGACATGGAAACCACTTGGGCTTGTGTTTACTCTCTAAAATATAAGGAAAGATCTTATACTGAGAATAAGGGGAGCCCAAAAGATGCAAGAGCTCAAGAAATGGTGAGAGTTTGGAATCACTGCAGTGGGCATGGCGAAAAGTGGGACTGGAGACCTGCAAATAGACTTGCTGGTTAAGAGAAGCAGGTGCTATGAATTGGGCAAAATGGGAAAGAACCAAAACAAGAGTGAAAGTTCACTCCAGGTCATCCCTTACCCTAATGCACAATGCCCATTCTCATTGAATGTCTACACTGTCAGTAGGCAGTCTTGGGCATTAAATGGTTACATAATTATGAACTCAGTGGTAAATTCCTTGTCATGTTTATATAATTCATCAGGTCTATGGGCCCTTATTAAGAGAAAATGCCAGCATTTGATTATTTTTATTTCAAAACCAGTTTTATTGAATTCTGCAAGGAATTACTTCAGGGAAAAGAAAACACATTGAAACAGATACTCTCCTCTCTTTTCAATAAAGCCAACAGTCTAAAGATGTTAAAGAAATGAATCACATATAACGATCATCTAACTCTGAAAATTAAAACCCATTTAGGGATTATGAAGGAACCTTGATCCTGGATACCAATCTAAGTTATTTGTCTAATATCTTTAATAATGTTTGGAAAGTAATTAATCAACTTATGACATAGATTCAAGGGCTGTCACCTTTCATTGTCATTAATGAAACTGGGATTTTATCTGCACTTTTCTGGTGATTTAAAGAACAATTTTTTTTGGTAAGCTCTTTGAAGACCAAAAGAATGTTTAAAATCACTGGGCCTTGACGTACAGATTTCAATGAACAATAATCCAAGTATGTCTTAGTGAGACTGAAATAAAATTTAGAAATATCTTAATTTTGACAAGACAGAAAGGGAATTTTTGAAAAGTCCAAAATGCATATTCATTTCTGTTAGGAGGAAGCTTTTTTTTTTTTTTGTCGACAATCTCTGCTTTTGTTACTTCTTTACATAATTCAATAGAAGTTAAAATATCATACTAGTTGATGCTCATTAAAAACAACAACAGCTAAGGTAATATTTTGAGCCCAGAGGTTCGCCTAGGTCTTAAGTAATCATATTTGTTTGCTGTCTTTGTATTAACCAGAGAGTTGTGAGACCACAGGCTCACTTCGGAGAGTGTAGCCATTGGCTGGAGCCAAATGGATTCTGTCTGAAGAATGACAGTGGCTCACCTAAGACCCTCAGAGGGGCAAAAAGACAGGCAGTGAAGGCAGGCCTTGATAGAAGCTTTCCTCGAATCTTTATATCGCTGTCTGAATTCGTGTTTAGAATAGAAAAATACAATTTTTACATCCATGCTAGTATGAACTTTGTATAGCCAAGGACCAAAGAAATGGTCTTAAGGTAATATCCTCAAGGAAAGCTAATATATATCCCCAGAGACAATATCCCAGTGGAAAAGGATTATAAACACAGGTTTTAGGGCCATAACTTTTGATCCCAACAGGAATTTATAGATTATAATGAGCTGATATGCTAGAAGATTTCAGTCATGGAAATGGTGTAAAACCTTTATAAATTTGCCTGAGTTTTCTTTTCATATTTTGATTTCCTCAGAGAAAATGGAATTTCATTTAGAGTTCCTGGGAGTAGATAACAGAGTGCTTAGCACATGCCTCTGACACTCAGAATAAAAGCTTTTTCTACTTCTGTGACATCCCTGCTATTCTTCCTGGTAACTGAGGGGAGGACAGACTAAGAGGCCCAATTTAGGACTGGGTAGATGATAGTCTATCTTTCCCCAGAATCAAATCACGTGTAACACAAGTTGATAGAAATTTAGACTTTGCTTAGCCTGGGCCCTACCATTTTCCCTTGAGCTTTACTGTATTCCACACCCTCCCTCCCCCACTTTTTCTGAGACAGGGTCTCTCTTTGTCACCCAGGCTGGAGTGCAGTGATATGATCTCAGCTCACTGCAGCCTTGGCCTTCCGGGCTCAGGTGATCCTCCTATCTCAACCTCCTGAGTAGCTGGGACTACAAGTGTGCACCACCATGTCCAGCTAATTTTTGTATTTTTTTTAAGAGGGGGGTTTTGCTATGTTGCCCAAGCTGGGCTCAAACTCCTGAGCTCAAGCAAACCACCCACCTTGGCCTCCTAAAGTGCTGGGATTACAAGCATGAGCCACTGTGCCTGGCCTATTCCCCATTATGACCTGCCCCTTTGCTACTTAGAATTCAGGCAGCCTGATTCTTAATGGTACATTCTCTTTATGACTTACGGTACACTCAAGCCCATGACCCTTCAGCATATCCTGCCCACCTTTCCCCTTCCTTTGCCTCATTGATCCAATATCCCACCTAAACCTCCAGCCCTTCTCCTTTATTTTCTATATATGGCATAAGAATTGTCACAAAAAATCTTTCTTAAATTGAACTACATTTTCCCAACTGTTCAAATACTCAGGTAGTCATTCATTTTTCAAGTTGTGAGACCTTTACATTGGAATTTTAAAAGTTATATAAATATGAATGTGTACAAAAACATTGATATATGATTTATTACTGATGGTTCCACCAATGAAATAAAAATTAGGCATGTCTAAACAAAGCTGTATAAATAAGTCACTGCTGATACAGTGCTATCTACAATTACATGTCAAAACAAGCTGTAATGACGATGTATTTAGTAAATCTTCAGGTTAACCTAACAGAATCTCTATTTTAAGACCATATTAACACAGTTTTCCTTTTACCCCCCTGCCCCCTCAAGATATAAGAAATTGCCAATTCCATCACCCCAGATATGATACTAAAACAACACGCTTTTCATCAGGAAAGGTTTTCTGAGGATAAAATGTGATGAGCCACTAGAAACTCACTATATGGCATCAAGAAAGATCTCAATGCCTATGTTTTAGCATGATAGTTTATTTCTTTATGAGAGAAGGAGCTTCTGTCTCCAAAGCAGCCATTCTTTAATCATGTCATTTGAAATACACTTAAAGCTATGTCGAATTCATATAGGAAGTCTAGTTACCAGAAAATACACATTCACAAACAGGAAATCTAACTACAGCAAGAAGGTGTTTTCCCCCCACACAATAGAGTTCAAAGATGTGTCATCCATGTAATTTGGAGCAATACCCAACACCACACTTATGGCTGAACATTCCTCTCTCCCTTCTCCTATATTATGACAACTTGTGATTATAGCATTATGCTTTCTAAGCCTGTTTGGACTTGCTGCTCTTGCTTATACATACAAGAGACCTGCCCTTTTTCTGTGCATAGCTTTCAATCAGTAAGCATGTCAAGGTGGGAGGAAGGATGATAGGAATAGTAAAAGGGGAAAAATCAATTTTTCAGAAAGCATATGGCAACAACTGAATATTTAATCAAATTAGTCTAGAAATTCCTTCCTATTTTCAGCACTCTGTGCAAGGCAGTTGCTTCATGGTGCAAAATGAATTTCAATAAATGTCATATATTTAGTAAGACGGCTTATTTTAAAAATTTGTCAAACGAGGTCACTGACTCAGAATAGATCTCATTCCAAGGTATGACAGATGGATATCAATATTGAATAGAAGAACTGACATTAGCTAGAAGTTTCTGGGCAGAAGAAAGAGTCATTCATTTAGCTCTCTACAAAATATTTACTGATTACCTACTATGTGCCAGAATAAAATGATAAATATTTGGGCTGTGTATTTATATTACAAAACAGAGAGGAAATGTGTCAAAATAATTTCCTTGGGGTTAGTAAGGATTACAGCTGAATACTACTGATAAATAAGGACTTTAAAAAGTACTTACAATTTTCACATTGCATCATTCAAACATCCATACTGTCATGGTTGCAGGATTTTAGACCTAATCAGATTTTTGAGGATGCTGTTTACTGACGCTTAGCAAAACACAACTTCCTATTTTTCTCTGGAACAAAAAGCGCTTACACAACTTTAAAGATTTCTTGGACATCAAAGAGCTTAGAGGGACGTACAGTTTGTGAGTAATGATTTAAGATTTAGTGAATCAAAAACACAAGGATTAAATTTCCCTAGTTTTAAAATTTAATAGCTAAAATGCTGGTCTAAACACACTCTGGTCCCAAGCAAAGCCAAAACTTCTTTTTAAAGTTAGGTTGAATTGTCTTACGGACCTAAATCTTGGCTGGGTTTTCCTTTCCCACATGATTAGGCCTCAAAGAAGGCAACCTATCTCTAACAAATTTACCACTTCTCTTTTCCTCTGACTTGCAACGACTATACTATTTCAAAGGTCTCAGCTTTGAATGCCTTTCTTTACATTGTTAATAAAACATTAAAAATTAGAAATCTTCCACAGTCTTATCAAACAGTTATTCCCCCAAGTCATTCTTTTTTTAAAAAACATACAATTTCCAATTGGACCTGAGAGTCTAGGTGCTGCCTCAGAATTCCAACTATCAAGGAGTAGGAGACCATTTCAAAACAGGAACAGGCCACTGATCTTAATATGTGCACTGTATGTGCACTGTTTCATGATGTATTATTATATTTGCATTTAAAATAGTAGGAAGAAATACAGTACATAATCTTCCTTTCTAACACAGTGGCCTTCTGGAGGGCTGCTAGCTTGGGCATTTCACTGAGATTTTAGGATTAAAGGAAATAAGTTAGCGCACGACCTGTGAGTTTTTAAGCCTTTGGAAAAATAGATTTTAACACTGATTGCTTTTAAAGGGCACTGGAAACCAGGAGGGCAGTACATGTTTTGAGTTTCAATGGCAGGTTAATAACAACGGGTGAAGTTCAGTCATTTCCAGAGAGAGAGAGAGAGAGAGGGAGAGAGAGAAAGAGAGAGAATATTCCAAAAGGTGGAGTTTATCCTGAATCAGAGAACTTGGAAATGAAATTGATGCAAAAAGCCATGATGGATTCAGGTTTCAGAAAATGACTACTTCAGTTTAAGAATGACATAACTAGATTACCCTTCAGTTTAGAAATGTACATAGTTTGATGTAAAGTATGTGGGCTAATGAGTTTAGAAATATAACTATGTGCCAAAAGGGACTGACATAAAATGTTGGTCTTAAAAATTTGCTTAGTTAATTTTCCAGAGAATTGCAGTTAATTTTCTGAGAATTTTAGAAAATAAAATATTTTGTAGAAGCAGTCCTGGGGCTCTTGGGCCATGCATGCTGCTGCAATTGGGACCATCAGGAGCCCAATCTGGCTTGCAGACTTTCTGCCACTGTAAACTGTATGGTGTTTTAAAGACACTGAGTCAACATTTTAAAATTGGGAGAGTCCTAGCTTCTCTTGAAAATTTGAAAGATACTACCACAGGGGCCCAGGCCATACACTGAGCCTCACAGCAGCTCTAATCATGCCAAGCGGTGACTGCCCCTATGCTTTTCCTAAGCAGTTTGTCAATCCCTAATGAAATAGTTAGTTTTCCTCGTTTAAATTACCTGTTTACAAATCTTGATACAGATATAAATAGGGGAATGAGGGAAAAGGAAGAAAAGAGGGAGAAAATCCAATGCAGTGACTTAATACTGGAAAGGAAAAGGAAGGAGAGTGAAAGGGAAAGAAAGAAGTGCATAGAAGACAGAAGCTGCACACCATCAGCAACTGCCTCTTGCTGTCTTTACATTTACACTGTGGAAGGGATCAGCGAAAAAAAAGCCATGGGTATCGCTCTCAACAAATCCCACTGCGCCAGGCTCACAGTGTGGAAAATAAGAAGGAAAGTTGCCCAAATGGAGCAATATCTCTGATAGAGGATGGAGTATGGGATGAGATCAGGTAGGTGAGTGCCAAAAAAAATAATAATAATAACAACAAAAAAATCTGGATCTTCTTCTTCCATGTCACATAAACCAAGAGATGTGGGCCACTCCTGTATCTTCTATCTTTAACATGGTAGCTAATGATAGCAGGCACTGTCCAGGTATTTCCCTACAAAAACAGGGGCACTGTTCAGGTATCTCCCTCCAAAACCAGGGACTCTATGGACAGTTGTGCAAGCTTTGAACTGCACAATTCCAGGAAAAACAAGATGAGAATAGCACTCCTGAGAAGCGCTCCTGATATGCACCTGGCTCACTTCCTCATCTCCTTCAGGCTCTAGCCCAAAGACCACCTTTGAAGACAAGCCTTCCCTGACCTCACTACTGAATTTTTCAATCACCATCCCACTCCCTCTTATCCTTGACAGTCCCTATTCTCTTTTCCATTTTATTATGCTTGAAGCTATTATCATCACCTGACATTGACATACAACATATTTTAGTTATGTATTTCTTTGTTTGCCAAGTCAATAGAACAGAGTGTCATGAGGTTAGAGATTTTTGTCTGTTTTATACTCTGTGGAAATGCCAGATTTTAGAACTATGCCTGGTAGGTTGTCAAAAAATTACCCTGAATGAATGACTAAATCCTCATTCACATTCTTGGAGTACAGGAACCTCGCTTCCACGATAACTTGTGATTCTCTAAGCACATTTCATAATTGCTATCCTTCATTATATTAGGAGATATACATTTTCAGATTCTATTGCCCATTATATAATTGCCTATGGGCCCTATAGCTACATAATTTATTACAGAAATTAAAATCAATGGGAGTAACCTACATAAACATACTTGCACACATTTATGCAATCACAGAGAGAAATATGTGTACCTGGGTATGTGATTACAAAGTAAACTGTTTTTCATTTCACTGTTCTCACACCTCCTGCGACAAATGCCACACGTGATTTTTTCTCTCAATTAAGTTTTACAGCTTATAAAAGCACTTTCTTCATTTTGTCCCATGAAAAGCAAAGTAGTCAGATTTTACTGGATGTTTTTATTGAAACAAATCCCAAGGGGAATATACTAAACTGTTTAACACAGCTGAAAAGATATCTGAGAATGGGCTTTCTGATAGAAGGATAGATTACAAAATTATTCACGGCTCTTAATCTGATAACAGGAGCAGAATGCCCCACACATATGAATGAAACCTTTTCTTGGTATGGCTCACTACAAAGAAAAAAAGAAAAGAAAAGAAAAGAAAAGAAAAAAAAAACAAAAAAACAAGAGAGAACTGGAGAAAGAGAAGGTGAGAAAAACTCCAGGGACTAGATATGTTATATTCATCATTTATCACTACCTTAAGCATCCCTAATTATACCTCCGTGGAAAATGTTTCCAATAGTTGATGGCTGGGGAGAAGTGGTACGGTGCTATTGAAATAGCATGGAGTAGTCTCAAGCTCAGTTTCCTTGTCTATAACCTGAGAATGTTAAGATATTATCAGACTTGCCTATCTTGTAAGGTTGTTTTGGTATCAGAAAGATGATGTATGCAGAAGCAGCCTGAAAATTTTAAGGTTTTCAAGTTCCAATCTTTGATTTTTTAAAAAAAATTCTATTATTTCATAGCAAATAGGATGATTTCAAAAGTGTTTCTCGTGTGATGTCCTCTTAATAATTATGAATTTGGGTTCATTTTATATGTGATGTTTGTCTGTATATCTAGATTGTAAACTTCTCAAGGGCAGATTCCATTTTTTTCTTTTAAAGAAAATGCTGTAGTACCTAGCACATATGATACTCAACCTATAGGTCCTAGCTATTTTTGGTCAGGCAAATGTGGATCTGGCAGCAGCTCAGTGTCAGTTGAGAACACATCATCAAAGTGATTCTGAACTAACATTAGTCAGTGTACCTATCATTTATTACTGAGAAGTGACTATTTATTTTGCACTGAGCAAAACCCATGAAGAAACTCTGCCCTGAGGGCTTGGTGTCAAAAACACTAGTTTCAGCATATAGCAGCCAGGAAAAGAAGGCTCACTTCCTGACACTTGAGTTTCTATATACATTTTCTCCCCTTAAGAGGGCACAATGAGGAAATTGAGTATCCCATGAATAAACACAGCAGAACAAGGAAATCTTAGGGATTTAGACCATGGAAAAGAAAGCGTAGATGGCTCTGGTGAGAATCACTAAGCCTAATGCCTAAAGAAGAAACCAGTAAATTGGGCTGGAGAAATGGGGGCACAGAAGGCCTTGAAAGCAGCTCTGACCAAACCAAGGGAAAGGGTTGAGTAGGAAGAACACAGAGAAATGGGAGGTAATCCGAATGTGTGAGGAACTGTGCTCACCATGGGGGTGTCATCACGTCCTTGGTGCAGCCACTTGGAGAAAATGAGCCAGTTAGAGGATGTTAGCCCCTCTGAGTTATTCACCTTGTTTTGAGATGACCACATTTGAGAAAAAGTTTATTTGAGACTATTATGTAGATGTGCAGAAGGATAATTAGACTGATGCTATTTCAAACGCTATTTTAACAACAGCTAAGGAAATAGATTTTTGAAATGTATTTCTTAGTCTAGCCTTCATTAAGACAAAATTTTTTAAAGACTTCAAGATTAATGCAAGGCATATACTTACATAGTCTTAAAAGGAATTTATAAAATATGGATATTTCTCCTGCTTAGCAAAGGGTCATTTTTCTCTATTATAGGTTTAAAAGTAGTGAAAATATTAGTTATGAGCTTTCATATTGACTGGCTGTGATTAATCTGCTACATTTTTATCATGAAGATAAACTCCATCCACTAATTTTGAAAGCATGTAGTATACATCTGATGTAAACCCCTATTGCCATGTATCAAGAACAAAGCAATTTTGAAAAAGCAGTAGTCGGTAGACCATATTCTATATGCCACAAATTCCATCATGTTAAAAGCAAAACATATTTAAGTTAATAACTATAGCTTATGCACCATTAAGTTTGAAAACTGAATAGAATTTTTAAAACACCAGCACATTTTATAGGCTATCAGACACATTTTTGGTACTACAAAAATTTCTTATGAATGATGTAAATTTTCCCTCTGTTATTCAGCAGTTTAAAAAGAATGAACATTGAATACACCACAGACTTGCAAATGATAGGAACCAAAGTACCTCACTTATGTTCCATTATGGAAGTTTACATGTTCAAAACAAAGCTCAATTAGCTTAGAACAAGGAAGGAAAGCTATGTACCTGTAAATAATCCAAGTACCACTTACACTGTTTACATAAAAATGCAATTTATGTCCCTGTAGCACATGGAAACACGATGTACATCATTTTCAGATCATCTTCATGCAGGAAAAATTCATTAGTCAGCTATAATAGTTTAGCTGTAAGGGGATATAATGTTCTTCTGAATCCATTTGCATGGCAATGTGCATGTGTCTGGCTGATGGAAGCGACAGAATAAACCTCCACCCAAAGCTACAGAATGTGAACAGTCTTCTTAAAATTCAAGAGAGGGTCCAGATAGTCTATATTGCCTCCAACGTCAGTTTTTACAATCTTCTCACATCCGTGGACCATCTTAACATAGCAATTAAAGTATCTTGATTATTTTGCCTAAGAGAGTTGACAATATTTCATTCTGCCCGAGGGCTCCTTTGAACATAAAACTGTGATAAGGTAAAATACACTGGGCAACTATTCATGCGTGAGCCACTGGAGCCCTCTCCAACTGCCAAATTAGCAAATGGCTCTTTTAAAACATGAAAGATATGAATGGGAAACCGTACTTGGGAGTAAATTCTGCATTGACAATAGTCAGGGAAAGTACTTTCACTGGTGCTTTAATTATCGGGTCAGCACTACGACTGGCCACATTGCCCAGCCTCTGGTTATAATCTATTTCACCTAATAAGATAGACGTCCTCCACAAGCCCCAGAAAGAGATAAGGTACGATGGAAAATTGATGGATCACAAGCCCCGCGTGATTGCCAGAAATGAATTCAGACTTTCACAGAAACACCTACCCCTTGGAAGGACCCCGACATAACACAGATAAAGCAAGGCTGGGAACAAGGAAACAGCTAGGCTCAAACCTTGCGGGCTGCATCACGGTGGGACGAGGATGACCGGATCCTTTTTGTAAGGGCTGAGTCAGATCCCAGTTTTAAAACTTGCTGGGCCATAACAGTCATACATCACCCACTGTCCCAGCGCCCCTCTCCCTCCTAAGTCATACAGGTGGCCATCAGAGGCAACACCCTAAAACCACAAGCCCCATTCTAGTTTCGTCCTCCCCTGGCCACGTCTCTTCAGTTTCCCAAGCCCGTAAACTCTAGCCCACCTCCGTGGTTTTGCCCCCTGGAACAGCAGTCAGGTCTCTCAGGGGAACAAAGAAAGCAGAACCGCTGGGGCGAGGGGTGGGGTGCGGGATTTGAAAGGGGCTGCAGTTTTACCTTGCGGTGCCCAGGAACCAGTGGAGAAGTCAGCGGCGCAAGGACCACCCGCGCGCTCCGCGCCTCCCCGCCTCCTCGCAGCAAGTCAGCTGTCGCCCCGCATCTGGCTCGCGCCCTCCACTCGGCTCTGCATCTGCTCACAAAGCGCTCGGGGCGCCGCGGGCGGCGAGGGCCTCCGGGTCACCTGCGGCCGGGCCGAGCCCAGCGCCCCGCCCGCTCGCTCGCCGGCCGCGCTCCCTCCGCCCCTTCCCACACGCGCGCTGCCCTGCCAGTGACTCAGCCGGGCATCGGCGCGCGCGGCCCGTGGCGGTCCGGGCGCGTTGGGGCCGGAGGCACCGCCAGACGACCAGACCGAGGCGCTCGCCTGCCCGCCCCAGCACGTGTATGTCTGCCTCGCGCGCTGTCCGTCCGCGTAGTCCGCGGGTTCCGAGGACCGCTGAGGTGGGGATTGGCACCACCCAGAGGGAAATCGGCCCCCGCCCTTCCTGCCGTCCGCGCCGCGCCTGGCCCCGCGGGGGTCGCGTTTCCTCCCGCCTCTGCCCCGCCCACGACAAGGTGAAACTTTCTAGGTGGAGAAGTTTTCTCGCCCTGGCTGCGCGCTCTCCTCCCCCAGCTCAGGCAGTCTGAAGTTAGCACAGCCGGAGATAAGCGGGACCAAGACTCCCCCTCCTGGCGCTTGGGAGGCGAGTGTCACCCCGGGCGCAGAGGCAGGGCGCGCACCCTCCTGGCACTCCGCTCGCTGACCCCGGAAAGGGCGCGAGCTCTGCTCTCCGCCTCTCCCACGTCTCCGCTAACCGCCCGGCGCCCACCCGAGTATAGAGAGATTTGGTCACCGCAGACACAAGGAGTTCATTGTTAGAGGTGGAGGTAGAAGTGGATGGACGAATTGTCCCAATGATTTCATTATGCAACGATTATCCTCTACTGTAATAACTCAGATTTCTGCAAGGAAGAACAACAGAGGAGTTTAACCCCGAGGAGACTTCCATTTCTTTTTCTTTTTCTTTTTTTCATAGCCGGAAGCAGGCTGATTAAATAACTGGGCAAATAGCGATGAACAAGGAAAACAGAACAAAAGTTTAATTCTTGAATGTTGAAATCTTATGATGATTTGTAAAAAAGAGCTTTTGGGGCCTTGGTGAACTCTATTAGGTGTAATTGTGTTGGGATAACTTTATATTTTGCTATAAAAATTGACACCTACAAGAGTAAATGAACACTCAAAGGTAGTAGGATCTAAGGAACGGGCGTTGCCGGTTAGGACTTGAGTTCGTTCCGGCTCTTATACGGGCCTGTTCAAGCATCTCACACGGGCTTGTCCAATCATGGCAATAGATAATGAGACATAGATCTCTTCGTTATTGAAAGTCATGGGTTAAAATAACAGTTACTATCCAGGTTCAGGTCTTATTTACTACAGAATGAAAGATAGAAAAATACAGTGAGAATAGTTATCATTTCCCAAGTGCCAGGCATTACCAGAGGTTACATAAGAGTGATTTCAATCCTCAAAAGAGATTACCTCGTGATTCCCCAGTTTTATGGAAAAGGAAATTTCCCGTTACGTTGCTATTGAATTGAACCATTTTGCAGGTAAAGAAACTGAGTCCCTAAGAGTTCCCAGAAGAGTCACACATCTGGTTAGCAAGAGGGGCAAAGTTAGAACTTAGCTCTCAGCCCAGTCAAGTGCCCTTCACACCATACCAAGAGGCCTCCACGGGCTAAATAAACAACGCGACCTGACTGGAGATTTCCTGATACTGCATGGCATAATTTATCAATGACTACAGCTCATTAAAAAAACACAAAAAAACAAAACTAATTTACTGGTTGTAAGGCGCTGGGCCCATTTATGGACAGATCAATTACAGATTTTGCTTTCAGTAACAGCTTTCAATAAAAGGTGAATAAATTAATGAATTTAAAAAGTTTTACACACACACACACTCACACACACACAGCCATGGTTGTCTAAAGGAATGATTAGAGTGCTGTTTCTATTTCCTGGTTTCCATAGCAATATGTTAACTGGATTTTTAGATCACATTATGTAGTTGCCTTAACAGGTTTTCTGAGTTTGAGTGCCATGATAAAAATATAAAAGAAAAAATTTACAATTAAAGTTGTAGAAAGACCCAGAAAAGCCAATGCAAACTGGAAAATAAAATAGATGATAAATACAAACAACTTGTTATGTATTTTTAGCACTGAAGCTTCCTAGTTTATAATAACTAACAAAATTTCAATCCAATTTTGAAACTGTATTGAAAATTGTCATTTCACTTATTAACTGTAAATAAGGAGATACCATTTAATGAAAATAGCATAACTAACAATAGCATAACTAAAAGTATCTGGGTGTGTGAAGGTCAAGTAATTTTTACACACTACCTAGACAGATTTTATTGGGAAAAGGTTTACGGATAATTTCAGATTTTTGGAAATGAATGGAAACAGATATTTTAAAAGGTAATAAGAGTTCTGTAATTCAATTTTGGTTTTGCAGCAAACTTTTAATTGTTGGCTGTTTAACTTTCCTTGGGTTCATGGCATGGGTGACACACTGTATGATGAAGTTCTGTTGGTATTTTCTTAACCAAACCAAATCCCTTGTGGTCCACACTGTTGGCTGGCTAAGCCAGCACCTGTTCCCAACAAGATTTTTCTGTTCCTGCCTCCACTCTTGGGGCTGGAAAAGAGAAATACTTGCTTTCCCAGACTCCTTTGCAGCTAGACATGACCGTGTGATATCATTCCAGTAATGAGGTGTAAGCTGAAGTCTGCTGGGGCCTTGTGGGAAAGGGTTTAAGGCTGGTGCCACTCCTTTTTCTTTCTTGCTTCTTGATTTTGTATATGATGTCCAGTGAAGAACTATCCATCTTGTGACCAGTGTGCAGAAGTTGGTGCTGACATTGCTGGGCTACAGCACTACTGCCACTACATACCTGCTTCCAGATTTCCTGCTTTGTGAGAAAACAAAAACAAAAACAAAAACAAAAACAAAACTTGTTCCAAACACTGGTAGCTAGGACTCCTGTCACCTGCAGCCGAAAGCAATTAAAACTGATAGACCCCCTCAAATGGGGAACAACACCCCCAAGACTGAGTTGAGCATAATAGTTAAGAGTTTTAGAACCAGACAACCTGGATTTCAATCCCAGCTGTGTCTCTTGCTAGCTGTATAACTACAGGCCAGTGGATTAAACTCTCTTGTGTCTCATCTGTGAAATGGGGATCATGATAGGGTTATTGTGAGAATAAAATGAGGAGCTACAAGTAGAGCACATGGAACGGTGTCTGGTAAAATATAAATGATCCAAAGGCATGAGCGGTTGTTATCCACTCACTTGTGGATAAAACATAATGTTGAACTATAAGCAGGATCCCATCTCTTAACTTTGAGATGGGCCTAGTGGTAGCTGTGATGAAGACAGAGGAACAGCCACCTCCTGCTCTAATATGCCCTATCTTTTTTTCTCTCCCTTTAACACATTAAAATTTGAATCTTTGAAGGCACTCTTGAAGTTGGTGCTGTTTTTGAAATAAAAATGAAAGCGGTCTCCTAAGAATAGGGGCTTCATGCTTGCAGTGTGTGTTGAAAAGTTCCCCAGACATATACAGATGCACAGAATGTTTTTAAAAGTGTGAATTGAGGTAGAAAGACCATATGCTCTGCTGTTTGCCACTGACCTACCATCTTCTCTTGGGTTGCATTTGGCCCACCTGTGATCTTGATGTCACTTTCTCCTGTAGGCATTAGGATCTGTGATCCCTGCCTTAAAGAGTAGTTACTCTGGAACACCTTCTCTCACTCTGTTTTTCCCTTCCTCCTGCCCCATCACCCCTATTATTGTGCCTATAGCAAATGTCTCTACAAAAAGACAGTAGAAGAATTCAGGTAATGGCACCTAATATCATTTCTGAGCACAAATAAAATTTGGAAATATAGGACTCCTATTACCTTTTCAGAGCTATGTCATGTACATTCAAATGTTGAAGGTTTTGAAAATTCATGTGATAAAACAAAACAGCAAAACCAAACCAAAAACCAAAAAAAACCTTCTTAACTTTGCTTACCCTACCATCTCCCCAATTTAATTGACCACAGAGTGCTTTGATTTTTCTTAATATCTTCAGTGTCAATTTCCTATAAAATTAGTTTTATAGATTATACACTTTAGGAAACTTCACCTTAAAAAATGGAACTGCCAGCTACAGAGGGTTAAAACTGGGCACTTTGGATATGAACTGCTTTTATGTTGATTTATATTGGTCATTTATGTGTAGCTGGGCTCTCTAAAAATAAATATGCAATGTTAAGTTATCTAAAAATATGACTGAGCATACTTAACATTGAGGACAAGAATAAGACTGCTAGGCTACAAGCTAAAGTATCACAATGTTAATTAGAAGACCTAGGAAATTGTAGGCAGAAAAATTAAAAATATATTACCATCTCCTACAGGGTGCTGCAATTCTGTTAGCAATATGGTTCATTTTCACATCCAGCTTATGACCTCTCTCCGAAAATCAGGCAAAGGTATAACGAATTTAGCTCTCATTTATTAAATGTGTACCATGTATTCATCATGAGTTTGGAGCTCTGCTTACATCCTCATTAAAAAAAATCTCCAGAATAGGTATCATCCTTCTCGGTTTACATTGAGGGAAATGAGGCTCAGAGAGATCATGTAACCTAACCAAAGTCACACAGCTGTCTTAAGTCTGTGTCATTCCAGAATGACTGCACTTCCATTATAATTATTTATTTATTTATTTTAATTGAGATGGAGTCTTGCTTTGTGGCCCAGGCTGCAGTACAATGCAGTGCAATGGTGCGATCTCAGCTCACTGCAACCTCTGCCTCCCAGGTTCAGGTGATTCTCCTGCCTCAGCTTCCTGAGTATCTGGGATTACGGGCTCCCGCCACCATGCTAATTTTTGTATTTTTAGTAGAGACGGGGTTTCACCATGTTAGCCAGGGTGATCTTGAACTCCTGACCTGAAGTGATCCACCCGCCTCGACCTCCCAAAGTGTTGGGATTACAGGCGTGAGCCACCACGCCCGGCCTCCATTATAATCATTTTAAACTGTCTCTGGTTCTGTAGTGAATGATGCAGTCATTTAACTGGGAGCAGTAGACGTAATTTTTTTTTTTAAGCTTTTATTTTAGGCTCAGGGTTACAGATACAGGTTTGTTATATAGGTAAACTTGTGTCATGGGGTTTATTGTACAGATTATTTCATCACCCAGGTATTAAGCCTAGTACCCAAAAGTTATTTATTTATTTATTTATTTTGAGAGGTAGAACTTAAGGCATTCTTTCATTTTCCTTCTCTGTCTACAAAGTCAGCCACAACCTAAGGCATGGCCACTTCTCTTCTGGCTTGATCCTTGGGGACTGATGTTGCCGTGCAGGCCAAAGGTGCCATGCTGTCCATCTGTAGAACACTGCACAGGTCGGAGCCAGGGTTCTGGGCAGTCAAGTTGGCCTAAGTTGTGGGCTGTAGGTGCCTAGGACTCAGACCTATGGGATGTTAATAGGGACTGGAATGTTCCTTCTCTAGTGCCTCTGTTTTCACAATTTCTGAGCTCTCCTTTGAGAACCCAGGGAATGTGAGAAAGAAAGGAAAAACCAGATGACAGGCAATGAGAAATCCTAAGAGAGGGTATTTTGGAGAGTCTCTGTCCTCTTAGAAGATGAGAAATTAAGGCCAAGACTTCCAAAAAGTCCTGGAAGGCTGCTTTCATAACTCTTTGACATATCAGTGCCTCTATCTCCAAAGTCATGTTCATTTATTTTTCTTTTCTTTCTCTGTCATTTACCTTGTGGTAAATTTTGGGGAAGAAAATTTTCATTTTTATACAGCATAGTATAGCATCATTTCCAAATTACCTTATCCAGTCAATCAGTTAATTTAAACTTTGGCACCAAAATAACCTATCTTGGAAAATAATGCGCCAAGAAAAATAAAGTGCTTTTTTTTTTCATCGATCAGCATTTCATTAAGGATGGAGTTTTAAAAATGTGTCTGTGAGTGTGTGAGTTTGTGTAATTACTGCAATTCTAGGTTTTATGGCTAACTTGATATGTACTTTGGTATTTAACCCCTGTGGATCAGTTTCTTCAGCTATGAAAACGGTTCCAAAGTCTCATGAAAGTAATTAAAAAATATATTAAGTATCAACCACAATTTTACTGAAGCCAGTCCATTTAAAGCCAATATACCAAACAATTTACTAACTGTAGTATATGTAAGGGGACATTATACTAGAAAGTACTTCAGTGTGTGGTTCTTATTAACTACTGCCTTGTCCAAATATGATTAAATTCTTTATTCTATTCCAATAGGAATGATTTGATAATCAACTTAGGGATCTTTTATTTGGTGAGTCCAAAAGTAAATTAGACAATTTAAAAATGGCTACAAAATTTAACAGTTTAAGAGGGAATATATAGGTCTTATGGCATTGAAAAGGGATAGAATGTTTGGAAACTTTGATTAGAATCACTGTAACTATTATATATGACTAACATATTTAGAAATATGATTAAGATAGTTGTATTAAAATGCTTTTCAACAATTTTGCACTGGCCAGGGTTTGAGCTTTCTTTTTCTTTCTTTCTTTCTTTTTTTTTCTTTAATAATCTTAGAGCCTAAACATAATTACCATTAATCTAGTCCAAAACACATAGAAGAAATGGCAATAACTCTGGATTAACCTTGGTTAGCTGATTAAAAAAAAAAAAGAGAAAAAAAACAACACAAACTGTGACCAGCCAAGGGTTGCACTCAGAAAGTTGGCAGTGATGTAAACTGCTTAGGACTTTCAGTTTGTTGACCTATTAGAAACATTCCTGCCTTTACTTACAAAATCCAGTGAAATTCAACCAAACTATCCCCAAGAGGCAATTGCAAACTAACCTCTAGAAAAAAGCTGTCAGATCTGATAAAATCATCTGCAAACTTTCGTGCTTATGTTGAAGGAACTTTCAAGGAGTGTATAACCTGAATTAGAAAAGACATCTTTTTAAAGCTTTCCCTGAAGTGTCTGGTCCATCTGTTGTGGGCTGAGCTCCCCGTGCTGGAGCTGTTATCAGGTTCTGTCAGCTCTCCCATTGCTACTGTTAACAAATGGATTTGTCTCCCCAAAGTTAAGAACAACCAGATGTTTCCTTTGTTGTTCTGTATTCCGATGGCAGGTCAAAAATATGTTTCAACATCACCGGTGAAATTGAGATTTAGAAACAATCTTATTAATCTGATCAATGAGGTCATATGATTTAAGGGCATTTCAAGATTTAAACTGAATTTCAATATTTGGCCATGTACATTTATTGGATTACTCCCAAATTAATTTTTTTTTTTGGTAAATGTAAACCTGTGTTTTATGGAAATCATAATTTGTATGGAAGCAGCTATAAATATGGAATAAAATATTTAAACATGTCAGATCTTGTAATTCATGAATTAATTTCTTAACCAAATGTTTATTGAGCCCCTACCATGCACCTGGGAAGTGTTAGTGTCTGGGACTACAAAGATGAATGAGATGTGGTCCTTAACATTGAGGAGCTCACAGCTAGCACAGAAGACAGACATGTCAATCAGCAGACCTGGTACAGCATGGCACATGCTATCCACTATTAGGAGAATGTTATGGACTGACTTTGGCGATTGGGAGAAGGTGAGGAGACAAGGAAGACACCACAAAGGAGGTCAATGTTTGAGTCACATCCTATGGGATAAGAAGGAGTTTGTCAGGCAACTGCATTTGCAAGGGGATGAAGGCACACAGACTCCTGTGTTGACATAATCCTATATTCAGGGTTTTACAAATAGTTTAAAATAGTTGGGGCACAGTGCATTTGGGATTAGGACAGGACATGGGGCTAAAAACGTAGGTGGGGGTCAGAATATATACAAGGGGTCTTGCGTATCACACCAAGAAAGATGTATATGGTGGGTGGTAAGGAGTCACTAAAATAATTTAAGTAAAATAAGCAGAATTTTACATTTTAGAAAGATTTCTGTGGTTTAATGGAAGGGTTGGAGCAGGGTGAGATTGGAGGCAGGGTGGCAAGAGAGAGGAGCACTTTATTAGTGCAGGAGAGCAAAGAGGAAAGCTTGATAGAAGGCAGTGACCGCTGGGACACAGGGCAGTGAGGAAGGTCAGATGGACATTTAGGGTGTGGAATACACAGGATCACTTAGAGGCAGTGGTAACTGAGCAGTTCTCAGAAAGATTGCTTTTTGTATACATGGACAGAAACATCACGATGTACACCATAAGTATATATACCATTTTTTATTTGTTAATTATGCATTAATAAAGCTGAGGGATAAAAGATTGTTTTTTGTTTGTTTTATTTATTTGTTTTTATTTAATGGACACTATGGGACACTATGATGCATTCATTTTGGACTTGTTGCACTTGAGGTGAGATATTTACTTGCACCTGCCTACAATGAGCTGTTGGTGATCAGGTGGTTATGTCAAAATAACAATCAATGTGCCAGATTGTTCTATTGTCTACTTGGTTATGTTTGGGACTATGTTTTTCAGACTCTCCCTTTCTATATAATTTCAGATTGGAGTTGGTCCACAGGGAAGTTGTGAGTTCTGGGAGGCAGAAGGGAAGCAGCTGCCATGTTCTGAAGGTTATCGGCACCTGTTGGTGATAGAGACAGACACAGAGGTGTTAGCAGGTTCCTGTTTGCCCTCACTCCCTGCTCCCTCCTGATGCTGACCTTGTCCCAGGTCTTCTACCAGGCTTTCTACAAGATGCTTTGCCGAGAACTCACAGAGGCCATAGACCTGAAGAACCAACAACCTTCTGTAGGCTTTGAGGTCCCACTCTGGCAGCAGGACGTGTTGGCTCCGAGGAATCACTGCAAGTTCTGAGTCGTCTGTGGCTTTTCTCTATCGTTTTAACTCCACTTTTCAGATTTTTACCTTCCCTGCTCTTCCCACAATTGTGCAAGTTCCAATTCCTATAATAAATTTCTACTTCCATATCATGCACAGTGGTTTTTCTTCCCTGATCGAATCTTTTTAAAGTGACAGCCAAAGTGTATTTTTAAACAAAATCCCTTAAACACATGTTTTATACTCAAAACCTTCATTACTTGAAATTGTTTTGATTTTGAGAGTCTGATTTTTTTCCCCCTGACTTTCAGATAGTGATCACTAGTACAGAATGATGATCTTAATGTGTCCACACATGAGAAATTATCAGGAGAACTAAAAAAAAAAAAAAAAAAAAAAAAAAGTGGTTTTTCTTCCCTGATCGAATCTTTTTAAAGTGACAGCCAAAGTGTATTTTTAAACAAAATCCCTTAAACACATATTTTATACTCAAAACCTTCATTACTTGAAATTGTTTTGATTTTGAGAGTCTGATTTTTTTTCCCCTGACTTTCAGATAGTGATCACTAGTACAGAATGATGATCTTAATGTGTCCACACATGAGAAATTATCAGGAGAACTAAAAAAAAAAAAAAAAAAAAAAAAAAAAACTCAAGAAAAGTCAACATTAGGTTCTTATGCTGTTGAAAGAAGTTGTGTGTGTGTATGAATGTTTTAATATATTCCGGTGTTCTAGAACTATCTAGGCTAGAGAGCCAGGTATGAAAGATCACAGATGCCTCGGAGATAGGGAAGGAGGACCAGGGCAGATGGCGGCAGGAAAAGAGGTTTCCTCCTGCTGGCAGATGGTGTCCTTCTAGGGGAGGAGTGTGCGGTACATAGACTTGTTGAAAGAGCAGCTGTGGAACAGAGGTCCTGATGCCACTGGCTCAATGAGGATCCCTCCGTAACCAAATCAAACGTGGAACTGAGTGGAGGCTACTGCCCAGATTCTAGAATACGCGATTGGGTTGCTTATCTGGGTCCACTCCCACTCTGGAGAGAGGGTAGAGTTTAAGTCCAAGGCTGGTAATGAAAAGGTATTAACTTTGTTGTTGGTATTGGGAAATGAGATTTGACCTAGAGAGGTGTGTGCTCTGGTGGTTCTTGCTGTTTTTGTTTTGCTTTTTGCCTCTGCCTTCCAAAACCAGTGAAGGAGAAGCTGGGTGTTTCCTAGCCCAAGAAGAGAAACAGTGTTGCAGCTTTGCAGGCAAAGGCAACGGCACTGGCCTTGTCAGTTTCCTCCATGGAGATGGCCTTCCTTCTTAAGTATTTGCATGGCACACCCTGATTCCTACTTCAGGGTCCAAGCCTAACCCTGGAAAGCTTCCATGACTGGTCTTCTCCCTGGGCAGGCTGACAGGTTGCCTCATCTGTTTTACACTGGCACTTCATATTCCTAATGTAGCCTATCTCACACTGTATTACAATTAGCCATTTATGTGGCAGCATAACCCAATGGTATATTAATTTGTGAAGTTTTTTTTTTTTTTTTTCTCACTTCTACTTTGTGGATCAGAAAGCAGAAGGCAAAGAAAATGAGAAACGCTGTCACTGAGGGCAGGGGGAAGTAGGAGGTCTCCCATCTCCTTTGGAGCGTTGTGTATTTGGAAGGGACTGCCGCGCTGCAGATGCAAGCTGACCCAGCTCTGCATTTGCGTGGTTAGGCAGGGCACCAGAAATTACACCCTTTCAATCAGTTTGCCTGTAAACGTTGATATCTATGTATATACAAAGTTTTCGAAATTCATAAGCAAGTCTAGAAATTGGACTGTGTCCGCTGCAGACGCTCTGCAGGCATATCAGGAACTGGAGGCTGTGCTCGGGGAGGAGAGCGTTCATGTGCATGACTTGTAGCTTTGCTCAGCCTCCCACTGGTTAGTTTTCTGAGGTAAACCCCCTTTATGGGCCTGATGAACCCCTGACCTTCGCTGGGTAATTAATAATCTTCTCCTTCTCCTGGGAGACAAATACGATTAACAAACTGTGACAGTGTCTGTTATTCTTAAGGAAGTCACACTGAGATCAGTGTCACCTCCCAAAGGGTATATTATACATCTTACACAAAAGCAAAGTCGTGTAAAATGTGCAAAATTCCTGTGACAAGTTTCTTTGTCCAGATAACATGCTTGCTGGCTGTTTTCTACTAGATAATTTAAAGGTATTCACCATTTAGTTTCTCAAATGAGGCAAGAAAATTGGGATTGGATACGTCCGTTAAACCTGTTGCAGATGAGGTAAAGCATGTGTTTGGAGGATGCCAGTAAACCTATCTCACGGGTCTGAGGGAGGAGAGTTGTGCCTGGATGTCACCCAGGACTTGAGTATACCTCTCTCCCCTTGGAGGCTTTGCTGACCATTACCAGGGCCTTTGGCTCTAGAGGAGGGACCATGCCTTTTGCCACCCTGAGACAAAGTCAGCCATGCCTGCTAGGGCTCCTGGACTGCCCAGGCAGATAAGACTTCACATCAGCCTGTGATTGCCCTTTGGGATTCTGCAATTACTTTCTCATAATGAAAAGAAGCTAAACAAGCCTGACCTAAGAAGAATCCCTAATTTGGGCAGTATTCTAAAACATACAGCAAGGCCTTGGTTTTTGAACGGCAGTATAATCTTTTTGGAGGAATGTTGATATTTAATTGCTGCCAAGTCATATGGTCATTCCAGGCAGAGGGAACAGCAAGTGCAAAGGCCTTGAGACAGGACCATGTTTGGCATCTTTGAGGATAATAAAAGAGGCCAGCATGGACAAAGAAAGTAAGTGAGGGAACCAGTTTCAAATGTATTTGTCATAATTATTCTAAATAAGTCAGGAGGTCTTAATTTAGTAAATAATCTTTGATAATAGAAGTAGAAAAAAGCATCATGGTAAATTCAATAATTTTTCTTTTTTGCTCTGAGTATTACCTATTTTATCTGTAGCTCTGATAATTTGTTAGTTAACTTACTAGGTAACTTCGGACAAGTTACTTAACCTGTGGGCTTTTATTTCCTGTGCTTAAAATGAATAATTGGGTACATGTAATATTTCATGCCATATTTGGCTTTAAAAGCTGATCTTGCATTGGGTTATCTTAATACTAATTAGTACTTCCATTAGAAGGCTTGGGTCAGAGGAAGCCAAACTTAAATCAGTAAATACTGGTGCTCATTCAACGTCTCTAGAAGGGTTGGTTAGAAGAGACTCATACTGCTAAGGTTCATCTGTAGATTTTAAAGTTCTTTCATGTTTATTATACTCATACAGAAAAAGATCACAGGCTTTACCCAGGCAATGTGGTTCTCATTTGACAAAATAAGTGAGTTTTAATATAGCTGTGGTCATCTCAAGGTCACAATTAATAAAACTTTTGGAGCTTTTAATGTACAATTATATGGCATAGCTTACCAAAAGTTGAATGAGCACTCTGTTGCTAAATAAAGAGTGCATGGAACAACTTCTTTTTTTTTTTGAGACGGAGTCTCGCTCTGTCTCCCAGGCTGGAGTGAATGGAGCGATCTCTGCTCACTGCAAGCTCCGCCTCCCGGGTTCCCGCCATTCTCCCGCCTCAGCCTCCGGAGTAGCTGGGACTACAGGCGCCGCCACCACACCCAGCTAATTTTTTTTTGTGTTTTTAGTAGAGTGGGGATTTCACCGTGTTGGACAGGATGGTCCTGATCTCCTGACCTGGTGATCCACCCGCCTCAGCCTCCCAAAGTGCTGGGATTACAGGTGTGAGCCACCGCGCCCAGCGGGAACAACTTCTTAAAAATCATTCAACTTCAACTATACCACAAGACTATAATAACCAAAACAGCATGGTACTTTTACAAAAACAGACACATAGACCAATAAGACATAACAGAGAGACCAGAAATAATGCCACACACCTACAATTATCTGATCTTCGACAAAGGTGACAAAAACAAGTAATGGGGAAAGGAGTCCCTATTCAATAAATGGTGCTGGGATAACTGGCTAGCCATATTCAGAAGATTGAAACTGAACCCCTTCCTTAAACCACATATAAAAATTAACTCAAGATGGATTAGACTTAAATATAAAACCTAAAACTATAAAAACCCAGGAAGATAACCTGGGAAATACCATTCTGGACATAAGAACCGGCAAAGGTTTCATGACAAAGATGCAAAAGCAATTGCTACAAAAACAAAAAATGACAAATGGTACCTAATTAAACTAAAAAGCTTCTGCACAGCAAAATAAATTATCAACAGAGTAAATAGACAACCTAATAAATGATAGAAAATATTTGCAAACTATACTTTTGACAGAGGTCTAATATCCAGAATCTATAAGGAATTAAACAAATTTACAAGCAAAAAAACAAACAACTCCATTAAAAAGTGGGTAAAAGACATGAACAGACACTCTTCAAAAGAAGATATACATGCAGCCAACAAGCATGTGAAAAACTGTTCAGCTCCATTAATTATTAGATAAATGGAAATCAAAACCACAATGAGATATCATCTCAGACCAGTCAGAATGGCTATTATTAAAGAATAAAAAAATAACAGATGCTGGCAAGGTTGCAGAGAAAAGAGAATACTTATACGCTGCTGGCAGGAGTGTAAGTTAGTTCAGCCACTGTGGAAAGCAGTGTGGTGATTCCTCAAAGAACTTAAAACAGAATTATCATTCGACCTGGCAATCTCATTATTGGGTAGAAACCCAAAGGACAATAAATTGTTTACCACAAAGACACATGCACACATATGTTCATTGCAACACTATTCACAATTGCAAAGACATGCAATCAGCCTAAATGCCCATAAATGGTAGACTGTGTAAAGAAAATATGATATATAAAACACCATGGAATACTATGCAGCCATAAAAAAAGAATGAGATCATGTCCTTTGCAGCATGTTCTGACTTCTAAGAGGGAGCTAAATAGCAAGAACACATGGACAGAAACAGGAGAACAGACACTGGGGCCTACTTGAGGGTGGAGGGTAGGAGGAGGGAGAGGATCAGAAGAAATACCTACTGAGTACTAGGCTTGTTACCTGGGTGATGAAATAATCTGTACACCAAACTCCATGGCACACATTTACCTATATAACAAACCTGCACATGTACCTCTGAACTTAAAATAAAATTTAAAAGAAGAAATAAAATAAAATCCACTCTCAGGAGTTTGTGTCCAACATCTTTGATGGATATATTGCAAGCTGAAACAAAGAATAGCAGTTACCTTAACCTATTGTCTTTCCATTCTTATCTTCTATTACTTGGCACTCTGCTTTCTACCTATGCTACTCAGTGTGTTTTAGACTTTTATATGTCTTCTGCCTTTTCTTTCTGTTACTTGGAATTCTTCCACCGCTACCCCCAACTCCCACCTAAACAGAATTTAGTTGTCAAAATCATACCCATACATCAAGATCCATACCAAATATTTCCTTACTCATGTAACTTTTTCCTGATTCTCCCAAGAAACTCAATCTTTTTCTCCTTAGCGATACCTATTTTATTCTCTTGGAAACATATCCTCCCTTTTTTTTTTTTTTTTTTTTACATTGCAAGCTTCTTGAGGGCAGGAACCACATCTTTCTCATTTTCGTACCTCCTACTATAAGAGGATTCTCAAATCTGCAGACAAAGGTTCGTAGTCTTATTAAAAAACAAACAAAACCTTTCTAATGTGTATAGGAAAATGCATATATGCATTCTTCTTTAAAATACTTGCATTACTGGATGAAGCTATTTTCCATATTATCATAGATGACTATCATCCTTTCTATTTCATCTGTATTATTAGCAAAGAGACTTGTCACATTTATCACATTTTGATGACCAGAATTATTTTCTTTGTGTAAGTCATTAAAGTTAAATTTGATATTCCTTTGGAAAAGTCCTCCACCTGGACCCTCTACAACCAAACAGCATAACCCAGAAGGTTAGGCTATTAGCTTTGAAACGGCTTTGATTAGCTAGCTGGCTTACAATCCTCTATAATGTTTTGAGCATGTCAGTCCCCAATAAAGGGTGAGCCAGGTGGAAGGAAGGCACAGTTTTTTTCTTTATGAGCCTTGCCAGGATAAATGTCCTAGGAGAAATTTTCCAAAAATTTAAGTTTCTTGTGATTTTAAAAAACCAGAAATTTTAAAAGAGTTTTTAGAATATTGTCCTATATTAATTGCCCTTACTTAAGGGGTATAAAAAGTCTATTTAAGAAGATTTTTGGAAAGATTACTGATGAAAGTCTGAGCTAAAAGTCATTGGTTCATATTTCATTAGTCCTTATGTTGGTTGTCATCAGTAAACCTTACACTGGACACTTGTCCATTCCTATGAAAATAACACTCTTGCCTTTATTTCTATTTTTTAGCTTCCATTAAACCAAGGCTTAGACCTCAGTCTTTTTTAGACATAGATCAGATTACCAGAAATAAATTTAATGTTGAAACTCTCATTTAGCAGCTAAATTGAGTTTATCTGCCTCTATAAGGGGCCAAGGTTATATCTCCTGGTTTATTTGGAAAATTCCTTTGAACATATGAAATGCATATAATGAATTTCTCCAATTAATAACAGCAATGTAAAAAACCTTGGGATTTTAGATATTGTCGAGATATGTTTCATATCATATAAAAAAGTTAGCTCTTTGAATAGTTCATTCACAACAATTGTGTATCTTACTATCATTTCTATTATTTATTCATCACAATAACTCCAACTTAGGTTCAGAAAATACACATAATATACATTCATGTATAATTTCATTCTTTTCTTCAAAGAAATCTGATATGTGCTTTCCTTTCCTGACACGTGGATTGAATAACTTTTTTTTAGCAGCTGCTTTTTTCAAATTTAATCTTGAAACAAACTGCATCAAGCTTGGTGTTAAAAGTCTATCTGATGAAAATCTTTCCAATTTTATTATTATCTTTAGATTTATAGCTAGACGACTCATCAGTCATTTGTAAGTTGAAGTAGTATTTCAAAATAAGGCTTTCTTTTTGTTTTAGTAATATGGCTTTCCTTGCATTGAACATAGGATAATAATAATTTAGCAGTCTAAAAGCAGCTAAATACTCAATTTTCAGATGAACATTGATTTTCTGGTACTGCCTGTTTGATGTTTTTATATAGCTGAAACCAAGGAAGCTCCATATTGCTCCACTGTAATGTTCTTCTGGCTTCCTGCCATGTAAATGGATGTATTAATACTCAGTTCTTGAGAACGTTGTGAAGTTCAGTTAATTAACGTTTATAAAAGCTTCTTGAGATTTTCTGCTGAAAGATGTTACATGAGTTAAAGTTGAATAAAAAGCAAACATGTAGAGCACTCTAGAAATTGTTACTTACAAAAGATAAAATTGCCCTGACTGTCTGTTAGCTATTTCTGAATCAATGACTTCTGGTTTCTTTAATTTATTACAGTGTTTTATGGCTAGTACCTAAAGATGACTTAAAGGTGTTATCATCTCTTTTCATAGTGCAGAAGTCTTTATGAAATTTTGGTCAAAGAAGTTTAAGTAAAGGATTTGTCTGGTGCTTATTCAGGCAGAACATTCAAATCAAGGGTCTCGTAAAAGTAAAATATTAGTTGGAAGATTCACTGTTGCTTCCAAGTGAGTTCACCTTGCAGTGGACACTCTAGTTGTTCTCTAGCATCTAATGTCCATTTCTGTCTTATAGCAATAGAATGCCTAATTTTTTGCTGGGCACATGGTCGTTCTGAATAAAGTCTACATTGTCCACCTTCCTTACAGCTGAGTGTGGTCTGTAGTAACTAAGTTATGATCAATAGGACTCAAGCAGAATTGGTTTGTGAAACTTCTAGGTCACATCCTTAAAGAGAGACTGTGCCCTTCTTTCATCCTACTGCTTTGTAGGTAGATGTGGTGACAAGCCAAGTTAAATACATTGGTAGGAAAAACAACCTGAGGATGGAGGAGCAACGAGATGAAAGGAGCTGAGTCCCCGAACAACTCACAGAACAGAGCTGCCATACTAGCCCTGTATTGCCTGCCTGTGAAAGTGTTTAAGACACTATTATTTTGAATCTTGGTTATATACCACTGACCCTATCCTAACTTACACCTATCAACAGGAAAAAAAAAGCAATTCAGTTTTCAGATTTAATACCAAATTGTTCACTCATGGACTAAGTCTCATTGAAAATCAACCATAAATTTTATTTATGTGCTGGGTACATTAAAAAGTTTTGATTTAGGGGCGTAACTCCTCATGCAGAAATGGATAAAGAAAAATTTCTTTAGATGCATTTCAAACAGGCTAGAGAGCTCTAGTTTGAAATGACTTTATCCTCTGAAAGCCCAAAAACTTTATAAAAGTAGTAAAAATGCAGACAAAATATTTTGACTAAAATTATTAAATTCTATCATATTAGACAGATAAAGCATTTTGACTGATCATTGTACTCTGCCCGACTCTAACTCATTCTTGTCTTTATCAGCTGAATGTCTTAGTGGCAGTAACTGATTTCTTTAAATGATAAGACCCAACAGAGCTCACTGTACATTTCTGTTTTTGTTTTTAAAGGTGACCTCTATTCTAAATTCCTTATGTGTTCAGAATTTATTCAGAGCTCAGGAAAGTGATACTACTGTAACAGATGCTCTTCAGGTATAGTTTTCATTCGCTTGTTAAATATTTTTTGGTTATATGTAAATGGAGAATATACCTTTTTCAATTTTTTGGTCAAGGATTTACGTCAGTGGTTCTATGCATACAGCTAGATAAACTACAAAGTCAAACATGAATAATAAATATATTGCTGGCTCATTGCACCAAATAAACAAAAGTTGCATGTTCATGATGATACTTACATTCTTCACAATTTTTGACCACTAGAAATTCATCTACTTATATATCATTAAGGCATTATTATTTTTTTCTACTGAAAGTAATTACTTTGGTTATCTATTGCTATGTATCAAACCCTCTCAAAACTTGTTGGCTTGAAACCATAATAACTATTTATTTCCTCACAAATCTGAAATTTGGGCAGTTTTAAGAGGGGGACAGCTCATTTCTCCTCCAAAAGACATCAGCTAGTTCAGCTCAACTGAAGCTGGAGGGTCTACTTCTAAAATGGCTTACTACAATGGCTGCGAGTTGGTGCTAGCTCTGAGCTGTGATATAAACTAGTGGCTTTTGTTTATTTCCCACAATGCGCTGGAGCTTCCTCCCAACATGGCAGCTAATTTCCAAGAATATATATTTGAAAAGACAGAAACAGGAAGCTGCCAGTCTTTTAAGACCTGGGCCTGAAAACTGGCACGACACCATTTCTGCCATGTTTTGTTGGTCAAGCAGTGGCAGGCCTCACCTAGATCCAAGAAAAAAGGACGTAAAACTCACCTCTTGATGAGAACGTTGTCAAAAATTCGTGTCTATCTTTAATCCACTCCAGTATTACACATTTTCCAACTAATATTGAAGACATAATAACAGAAAAAAAAGTAGTTAGAAAAATGAGCAGTAGCAGCCACTCTTCGATTAAGTGATAGAACACCCCCCAAAAGAAGTAATAGAACGGTTTGATGACTGTTTTAGAAATATTTCAAATCTTCTATTCCTGTGACTCTCACCTTTTTGGACTCATGATATCCAGTTTAGTAGCAATTATTTTTTTGACAGTATATGTCAGACACTGATGGTTGCCTATCCAGTATTCACTCTCTCCTTCTTTCTTACTGGGAGAGCTTTGAAGTTATTTATGTCAGCAATGTGCATAGGAAAAAATTCTCATGTCCCTGCATTCCTTTGCATCTAAGGATTGCCATGGAACACAGTTTTGGGAAATTCATCTTGTAAACCAAAATCATTAGGTACTGATTCTAGGAAAACACTTTAAGACGACAAACTCGGATCTGTTGTTGTTCTTCATTCTTCCTCTGTCGTCTTGCCTGGATTTCTAATGTGGTGTCTATGCTGCAACAGTCTTGTGATTAACAAGTGATCACAAGGAAGAAAGCAACATGTCCAGAATCAATATGAGGAAAGGTGGAAGGCTGGGTTCTTGATGGTCTTGGGGTGTCATCATAGCAGTCTTATACTGTCTATTCTAGATTTCTTGAAACATGATAATCCTGTATGCGGTTAAACTATAGCAATTTGGTTTCTGTTGCATAAAGTCAAATTAAGTTTTTAACTGTATCACTGTTCTGAAAAAGCAATAATTATAATCATGGCTAGAGATTAAATATATATTATAGTAGCTGTAAGAGCATCTGCAGATTCTCCTCTGTTCACTATGTTTCTATAAGAATAGAGCAGATACTGCTCTGACTGCCCTCTCTTCTATATTCATGAGGCAACGTTTTGGCATGTTCAGTAAGTGTGGGCTCTTTGTGCCAGCAGGATGTTACAACGTGTTTCTTACCTCTTACCTGCAGCATATTGAGTCCTGCTCTATAATGGGCAACATGGTCCTCTTAGCTCAACATTGCAACTAACAGACAGTATTACACATGGTTATACCAAAAATAAATAAAAATAGAGTAGTTTATCAGTGAAGTGCTTGCAGTGTATCAGTGATGGACCATGGTTATAACCCATGAAGTATGATTTTGACTAGGTTTTGAAAACATTTATACTACATGGTTTCAACAGCTGCACCCAAGGGGTAGAGTTGTGTCAGTAAATGAGCATATATTCTGAGTAAATGATAAGAATCTGGCTGTTTTAATAGAGACCACATAATAGTGGCTTAAACATAATAGAGAGTTCATTTTTCTCTCATGTAAAATCTGAGTTGAGGTGAGTGGATGAGTCAGTAGGTAGGTAGCTGTAGTTCACCAGGAAACCCAGGTTCCTTCTATGTCATTGCCAGGCCATTGCCTAGACTTGATTATGTCCTTATTCACATGGTCAAAGCTGGCTCACAACCACCATGTCCTCATTCTAGAGTTTGGGAATAGAGAAATAAGCAATGATCAAGCAGCTTCCCATAAGAACGTGATCCAGAACTTGCCTCCATTCTTTTTGCCTACATCTCATTGGCCACGTATTAACAGGTCACAATCACCTATTAGGAAATGCCTCTCTTAGGAAATGACTCTAGTTGGGACCCTATGTGCCTAGCTAAAAATGGGAAGATTCTATCACTAAACAAGAAGGGGAAAATGATGCTAGGTTATAATTGGCTGCCTCTTTCACCACGAGTATCTCACCCACCTTCAGAGGAGGGATGGTCTGTCATGCTGGTGCTGTCATGTTTCTTGGCCCTTATAAGATGTGTCAGACTCAACCATTATTCATCTGGTATTGAAAGTCTGTGGACCTGCCCTTAATCAGTAATGCTTTTTTCTCTCCAGTTCTCACGAATCCCAGATGGCTAACAATTGCCTGCCTTTCTCTTCTTTGTCTCTGCATTCCTCACGTCTGTCACCATCTCACTTCGCTGCCATCTTAGTTGATACTTCTTTGCTTTCAATATTCACATTGAAATACCGAGAAGAATTCCAAGTTTAGCAAAAGCTTTATTGAAGATGGAGGGTGGTGGTAGGGGATGAGCGATCACTACACAGAGCCTTCCACCTTCTCAATGGCTTCTGTTACCCTCGTCTCCCTTCCCATCCAACCTCTTCACTCACTTCCAAAATGCCCTGTGGTCTTCCAGATTCCTCTTCCTCTGTTAGGCAGAACTGTTTTCCTATTCCTCACAAGCTTTCATACCAGACCTAGAGGGTTCCACTTGTATCCTAAGTGTTATTACCAGCAAAAGTTGTTTTCTCCCTAGAAGGAATTCTAGCATCAGCTGTTGAATTAATAAATTTCCCCACCTCATTGTTAAATGAAATCAACTTGTGCATTTGTTGTAAAAATGTTGTTGAGGACATTTTCCTTTACATCACACAATTTCTTCTCTATAAACCTCCATACCAGAAAGCTATTTTAGATTTCAGTGCTAGAAAAAACGTCACTTCTCCTAAAGCATGCTTTCTCCTTTCTGATAATAAGAGCTATATTACTTATCATGATTTCTGAACTGTATAACTGGAAGTCAAATTTACAGCTCTCTCATTGCAATTATGTTAAACATACCATTAGCATATTTCTATTTTCCTGCACTTGCTTGAGTCATTTTATATGTCTATCATATTGGTCTACCTTTTGTTACAATTCATTTTAAAACTTTCTTTTTTAAAAAAGTCAAGATTAAACTAAGTTAATAAATAAATAAGCAGCGTAGAGGTCATTTAAGGCAAGAGTACACAGTGTTTTTGACCTCCTAACTCCTTAGGCAAAAGGCACACTGTGTCATTTACTCTCCTCATTCCCACTTTCCAAGGAAAGAATAACTCAGTGAATATGTTACCTTTAGATTAAGAATGAAACATTTTTAAAATTAGCTATCACTCACTTTTTTTGCTAGAAGCACCCAAAACTTTTGTGCCATTTTGATCCTTTCAATGTCGCTTGCCTCCAAGAGTCTTTGGTCACTTGTTTCACTCTAGCCACCACTGCAATGACCATATTGGTGAGGGCTTCAGTTGATTTTAAGAGAGCACAACTTGACAACACCTCTCCTTATGCCCGTGCCACGCAGTACTCACTTTCTATCCTCGGACATCCTTGATGTTGATGGTGAGGAACTAGACACTATGAGATCTGTTTGATGCTCACATATGTGCAACCTAGAAATGAGGAGGAGCTAGCACCCTCTGGGGTGAGTCTGTGACTAGTGGGAAGATGGAAATCAGTAAAGAAAATATTCCACGCCTCCCACCCCAAAAGACCTGCATTACTGTCTTGAGTTATAATCATTGATATAGATTCCTGGAAGATGGCCTTATGGGATTGAGTAATCAGTTGTACCTGATGTCAAACTGTAGCCAGATTGGTAACATGCCCTCATATTGGCCTTTCCATCTTCCCTGCTTCTTTATCTTCCTTTTCACTACTATTTCCCCAGGGTTTACTCTCTAATAAAGGAATAGCAGACAAGGTTTTAACAGAGTTTCAGCTTTCTGGAGAATTTATGCTAGGATACATGGCTATACTCATGGTCATTCTACTTATAAGATACACTCATGGTGACATAAGTGGCCTAGAGAACAGAGCCTCAGGATGGGATTTTGGAAGTGAATTATTGCTATCTGAAAGCAATAGGGACCTCATTTCTGGTGGTGAGAGGGATGGTGATAACCCTTGGCATGCTGTGACATCACAGTGACTGATACTCACCTATGGTTAATTGGGATGAGGTACAGGTTGAAGGTGAACTATTGGGATATAAGAAGACTGTGGCTTGACCATTGTGGGGGCAATAATCATGACAAGAATTGTGGAGTAGGTTAGCTTTTGTTAAAAGCATTGGAAGCCTCTCAAAAACACTTATAGCCTCAGCACAGCCAACTAAAGACATGCTGTGAAGATAGAGGTCCTCTCTGTAGCTTTACAATACTGTCATTTTTTGTAACTGCAAGACAGAATATACTGAAAATAAATCCCAGGATCTTATTTTAAGGGGGCCTGAGTTAGTGGCATGGTATTGATCATAGGTTGAATTGTGTCCTTCCAAAACAAGTGTTGAAATCCTAACTCCTGGCACCTTGGACTGTTACCTCAATTGGAAATTGAGTCATTGCAGATGTAATTAAAGTCATACAGGAGCAGGGCAGTCCCTTAATCCAATATGACTGGTGTCCTTATAAGAAGAGAAGAAGGGACAGAGAGACAGAGACACACAAGGAGAAACCATGTGATGATAAAGACAGAGATTAGAGTGGTGCAACTATAAGCCAAGGAATGCCAAATATGGCCCCCAAACACCAGAAGCTAGGAAAAGGCAAGGAAGGAAATCACTCCAGGTTTCAGAGGGATCCATGGTCCTACCAAGAGTTTCACTTCAGACTTTTAGACTCCAGAGCTGTGACACAATAAATTTCTGTTGTTTTAAGTCACCTAATGTGTGGTACTTTGTAAGAGCAACCCTGTGGTAAAAATTCAGAATCACACTACACATTATGTGCCACCATCTTATGGTAAAGGAGTTGCAATAATGGGTACATGGCAAGGGGATTCACTAGTATTACCACGTACCCCATCACCTAAAAGCAGCTGGCCTAACAGAATGGCAGAATAGCCTATTAAAAGCTCAACTAAGGGGCTAACCATGGACAACATGCTAAGGGTTATAACACTGCCCTCCAACTTGTGACATACGTGCCAAACCAATGGTTGGTGTATGGTGCAGACCCTTAACAGCTAGAATACAGAGAGGCATGGACCAAGGAGTGCAAGTAGGATTGACTTCTCTCACTATTTTTTCCAGCCAGACACTCTTGTGGAATTTATGCTTTCTGAACCCATACCCTTAGGCCTTGATAGATTAGAAGCCCTGGTTCCCAGGGAAATTCCTTTTATCAGATAACACAGTAAAGGTTTAGCTGAACTTGAAACTGCAACTGCCACTTGCTTACTTTGGGCAAAGAAAGGAGTGTCTGTATTGATGAGGATAATCAACCTGGTTACCATGAGGATCTCAGAGTGCTACTAAGAGATAGCGGCAGGGAGGAGTATGTTGGGAAACAGGGGATTTAATGGGACATTTCTTGGTGTTGTGTCCAGTGATCATGGTAAATGGGCAATTGTGGCAACCGTGGATCTCAAGATCCAGGCAATGTAAGAGCTTAGACCCTCAGAGATAAAGGTCTGGGTCACTCAATACACAAGAAAACCAGATCAGCCAAAGTGCTAGCCAAGCATGAGGGGATCTAGAATGCACTGACGGAGGAAGACGAGGTAATGAATATTGATTATGACCCTGGTTATTATGGAACCAGCAATAGACTCAGGAACTGAAGATGGTTTCACTAATTTTTTTTGCCATAGGTGTCCTACTTTGCTGGATTGCATGCTCTTGTAAGGCAGTAGTACATAAGATTTGCCTCTGTCTCTGCTTTCTGTGGCACTTCGCTAAGACAGTAGGATTTACAAACTGATTCTTAGTTACATATACAAATAAAAATTTATGAACACACACTTCATTCTCCTGTAAGAGACTAAGGAAAGATATTTGTCTTTTCTTAGGCCATGAAGAGAATCCTCATTGCCCACCCATCAGTCACCACACACCATCTTTGGAAAACACTGAGACATAAGATCATATCAAGGATTGTCTTATAGAACTTGGGAGGCTTTAGAGCTGGAGTTCTTTGGGCAATTTATATAACTTAGTTGTCTAACAACATCGGTTGGTGATGGGTATTTAAAAGGTACTGCTGAAATACCTAAAATTTGTAGTAGACATTCTGAGAAGGCAGACAGCTCTGGGCTGCTATATATATGTATTTATATATAAATTATTATACATATATTTATTTATATTTTAGAGACAGGGTTTCACTCGGTCACACAGGCTGGAGTGCAGTGACAGGATCATTGCTCACTATAACCTTGAACATTTGCACTCAATTTATCCTCCCATCTCATCCTCCCAGGTAGCTGGGACTACAGGTGTGCACCATGCCTAGTTAATTTTTTAATTTTTTTTGTAGAGACAGGGTCTCATTATGTTGCCCAGGCTGGTCTTGAACTCCCCACTTCAAGCGGTCCTCCTGCCTTGGCCCCACAAAGTGCTGGGATTACAGGCATGAGCCACCGTGCCTGACCAGCAGTTTTATTTCTGCTTTTTGGGGAGCAGGGTTGGAGGGGGAGTTATCATATTGGAGTTGGGAATGACAATAGAGTGGAAAGGCAGGGATGAAAGCCTGGGTTGAGTTAGTTAAGGCAAGACTGAGTGTAGCTAAGGGGAATGATCAGTATTAAGAAATCATAGAAACCTGGGTGAGAACCTGACAGGTGCTCTGCTGTGAGAGCAGTAGCCAGGGTCCAGGAGGTGTGTAGCAGGCAGGCAGGCATTAGAAGTGAGGAGTACGCAAATGCACTGGCTGAGCCCACACACCTCGTCAAAGTCATGGCAGCAATAAAGACTGGGACACTGGGAAATTGAGGCACGATCTCTTTTGAAAGCCAGCCTTTTATATATGCTTCCTGGGTCTCTCTAGACTTTCAGGTAATTAGCAACCCTAGATCCAAGGCTTAAAGACTGATAAAGGTCAGCAGTTCCTTACATTAGGCAACATGAAAATTTTAAAGAAAAAGAACTTCCTTATCTTCTGGAAAAATCACAGTGACTTAGATTCCTATCAGAGAGATACCAATCAGAGTCAGTGCAGACAGAGGTCTTCTTTCTGGTTTCTTTCTTTGGAGCATTTGGGTTTTTATTTCCAACTCAGTCTTTGAGATACAGACAGCCCTTTGGGTGCGGCACAACGTGGACTTGAGCAATTGCTCGGCACTTTGTTAACTGACACAAACTAATTTAAGGTAAGACTGATAACATTTTGCATTTTTCTTGTTTGACGTTACAAACTGTCTCCATCTGCTCCCGACAACTCCTGTTGCTAGGAAGTAACTCAAGAGAATAAATGAGAAGCATGCTACTCTTTTAGCTGATAGACTGATCATATATAATATGTCAATTATTATTTCTTGTCAGAAGCAAAAAATATGAACATCCTTAGATTTCAATAGAAAAATGAGCTAATGACAGTTTTGCTTTTCTTATCTTGCTTCCTTTACTTGCAAGAGCTAATAATTATTGTCCTCATTTGATAGATGAGAAAGATGAGGCTCAGAGAGTTAAGCAACTTGTAGAGTTAATAAGTATAGATTTGAAGCCAGGTCTATTTGGCTCCAAAGCCTGACCTATATCACGCTATCAAGTGCCTTGATTATTTTTGCAGACTGTCCACTCACAGATGACAAGAAAACCTTCATGGAGTTATCTTTTTGAAAAATCCACCTTTTTATCACCACTCTAAAATTAATGTGCACTTGATTTGGAAATTCAGAAAACAGCAAAAAATTAACATGAGGAAATATTAGTGAAACAGTTTAAAAGTATTTAGTAACATAGATTTAAGTATTAATTGCATTTAGTGAAGAAAAATACAGTCTCTTAAAAAGGAATTTGGTTTAACAGAAAGCCACGTTGTGAAAAGCAAAGTCTAGCTTAAGAAATGTCTTTTTATATTGTGGGAATATTCATTAGAATAGAAGAAAGGATGAGAGAGCTACATGCCCAGTTTAAGGGCAAAATCATGAAGTCTTGGCAACCAGTGGTCTGAGAAGTCCTAGGGACAGTACCATTGCTGCAAGCAACTTAAACTCTTGGAAATTAAATCACAAACAGGCACTATAATTAATGGAAGCTACCATATTAGACAGCCCTTGAAGGAAAGACCAAATCAACCTCTAGAGCTTCCTAAGCAAATCCAATTCTATTTTAGTATTAGAAATGTCTTAGTTAAAGCAAAACCTATCTGGATACTTTTTGCAGCACTCTTTCTGTTCTGTTAATGTCAGTGGTTTACAAATACGTTTATGTTGTACTTAGTCTATCATAAAATAAGAAATAATTACATTAGATGCTTTTCAGTCTAAAGAGATAGGGAATTAGAATAGCTAGGCAGCTTAATTTTAATGAAGTGAGGCATATTATAACAGCTGCCTCATTAATTACCTGTATCAGAAGAATATTCTTTCTGTACCTTTAAGAGGAATATAGACCTCTATTTATAACATAGCTCTCCCTTCATGGTTTAGTCATTTTATGTATCAAATCATATCTCCAGTCACTTAAACTCCATATAGAGATATTTAATATTACACAAACCAGCTGTAAAAAATATAAAAGGATATGTAAATATTACATACATGTAGAGACAGAATCTCACTATGTTGCCCAGGCTAGATTTGAACTGCTAGACTCGAGAAATCCTCCCGTCTCATTCTCCTGAATAGCTGGGAGTACAGGAGTGTGCTTCTATGCCTGGCTTTTCAAAGATTTTTTAGCAGTACCCATCCTGATGTAGGTCACAATATTCTTAAAAAGCCAACTTCAAAATTGCATTATTGATTTTTTTACTATGTCAAAAGGCAATATTTATCGCAGATTTTCACAAGGTGAATTAAATTTATAACCTAGTTTTAAACATCTATGGGAAATAATTTCAGGAAACAGAAAAATTGTATTAATACTATACCTTAATAGAGATATTGTACAGAAATGCCTCAGTGGGAATATTTGGGTAATAACTATTTTATTTATTTTTTCTTTTCAACTTAATAAATGTTTCATTTTCAATTCTTACTGAAAATCTTTAAAAAATGTATTCATAGTCTTTACTGTCACAGCATATACAGCAAGTCCATTAATCTTTCTTTGGCCAATGAGAATTTCTAGTGTCTGAGATTGATTTGTCTGAATGTCAATAACCAGTGTACACTCAGAGATTGGGATGAATGTGTATGACATTAGCACATAACCAGAGAATTGATTATTTGAACAAATCCTCGGTAAAAACTTTCTCAAGATGTGCTTCTTTTCCCTTGTCCTCAAAATAGAGTTTTAGCAATGCTTTGGGATCAGAAAGGTTGAACTGGGGGCTCTAGCTAGTTAGATATTTGTTTAGTAGAATTTTACTATATTCTTGAGGACACTTCAGTGAGTATAGAAGGGTGGATTGCTGAGGCCTAGTCCATCAGTCAGCAGCAATTTGCTCGACAGTGTGTAGCTCATAGCTGGGGAATAGGTAGGCGGAAGTGACCTTTATATCGAGGTAGACCTTCAGTGAGGGTCATCTGTTTAGCATTCCAACACTGTCACAACCTCTGGCTTGACTTTGGACGCAGGTCAAATATGGTAGGAACTGCTCTAACCAAGAAATCTAACCAGGTAGACACTGGTTGGTCGGTTTTGGAAGACTTTTGTATAGTGGTGCTTGGGACTGGAGTGTTCAACCTGGGGAAGGAAGGATAGAAGGAGACATGAGGGCCTGTTGGGTTTACACCAGGGTTCCAGTTCTAAAGAGGGACTGGAAAATTAATAGGATCCCTGAACAAGATGTGAACTACACAGCAGGAAATCAAAGCAGAGACTCCCTCTAAACATGATGAAAGGAGATGATGTTGGATGAATCTATCTCTTGCTTCAATAAAGAAATATTGGAAAGTATATCCAGTTTTAATAGCAAGCAGCCAAACTTGAAAGAAGGAAAGTAAAAATTCCTGTTACCAGAAATAAAGAAAGAACAAAAGACCAGATCTGCAAGTGGAAGTTACAGCCATAGAGGCTCACAGAACTTTCCCAACCAGGCTGATTTGAGGGTTGGGATGGAGTCCAGATCAGAGACAGGAGATGAAGCCTCAGATCTGTGTGAGGCAGACACTAGGACAGTCTGCTACACAAATGGGGCCTTGTAGGAAATGGGACTACAGAAACTCTACCCTCTGGGGCAGGCCTAGGATAGGTTGGATAAAGAAATCTGCAAGGAACTGGAAACCTAAGTTGGAACCGAGCAGGTGTGAGTCCTGAATTTACACCACTCCTGGGGTGCAGGAATCCCACACTGAGAAATTAACACCAATGCTGCACTGGAACTTATGAACCTCACAGACCCCGGAAGAAACAAGAGTGGAACAGCACTGAAAGGATTGCTCCAAAACACAGAGAACTGTGGAATTAAAAAAAAAATTAGAAAACAAAACTCCACAAGGGAGAGAGAGCAGCTGCAGCAACCAGGAGAATGTGTACCCCCAAAACTGGGGATTATAGGATAATCTGAAACATAATAGGCACATTTAAAAAGCTTAAAGAGATAAAGAATAAAAGCTATAATAAAAAAATAAAGAGCAGTATGGGGGGAAAGCTTAGTTATAAAGCACATGTAGTAAGTGAAATGAAACCTCAACAAACAACGTTAAATAGCAGATAGTCCCAGCCAACGAGAGGGTCAGTGATTTGGGAGAAATTCTGAAACATCAATCAAAATATAGCATATAAAAATAAGGAGATATAAAGCAATGATGAAGAGAGGTAGACGATAGAATAGGAAGGTTCAGCCTCGAACTTCCAGAAGCATAAAACTGAGATAATGAGAAAGATATTGTATGGTTAAAAACTTCCTAGACTCGAAGCAAGACAGGAGTCTTTAGTTTGACAGAATATACTATATGATCTGAATGAGATAAATGGAAACAAATCCAAACCAAGCTTCCTCCAAAACAAACAGAAAAATCTTAAAAGCTATCAGAGGGAAATGGAAGATAACCTAAAGGAAATGACAATTTGAGAGCAATTTTTTCACTCAAAAGCTAGATGTCAGGAAATAATGGAATGCATTTTTAAATGTCATAGTAAAACAACCATGAATTTAGAACTTGATAACATGTTAAGGCATCATTCAATAGACAGAAGTTGCTAAAAGGTAAATTTTAAGTGTTTTTTCGCCACAGAAAATGATACATTATGTGAGGGGATGGATTCGTTAATTATTGTGACTTAATCATTCCACATTGTAAACATACATCAAACATCATATTGTACCCATAAAAATATACAACTATTAAAAATAAAAGTAAAAAGGCTGGTCATGGTGGCTCACGCCTGTAATCCCAGCACTTTGGGAGGCCGAGGTGGGCAGATCACTTGAGGTTAGGAGTTTGAGACTAGCCTGGCCAACATGGCGAAACCCCATTTCTAGTAAAAATACAAAAATTATCCAGGCATGGTGGTGCACACCTGTAATCCCAGCTACTTGGGAGGCTGAGGCAGGAGAATCGCTTGAAATCGGGAGGCAGAGGTTACAGTGAGCCAAGATTGCACCATTGCACTCCAGCCTGGGTGACAGAGTGAGAATCCATCTCAAAAAGAAAAAAAAAAAAAAATTAAAAATAGTATTTAAAAAGTTGGGGCCAGGTGCAGTGGCTCACATATGTAATCTTAGCACTTTGGGAGACCCTTGAGCCCAAGAGCTCAAGACCTCCCTGGCAACATGGCAAAATCCCATCTCTACTAAAAATATGGAAAAAAAAATAACAGATGTGGTGCTGTACACCTGTACTACTTGGGAGGCTGAAGTGGAAGGATCACCTGAACCCCAGAGTTCAAGAGGCTTAAAACAACACACGTTTATTCTCTGACAATTCTGCAGTGAGCTGTGATTGTGCCACTGCACTCCAGCCTGGATGACAGAGGGAGACCCTGTCTCAAAAAATACATAAATAAACAAATGATAAAATAAAAATTGGTACACATTACATTATTAGCCCCAAATTCTCTACCCCTTTTGTGGGAGAACTGCAAAGTCTCATGCAATAACTCCCACAGAAACGGGTGGAGTGTTTTTCTCCACCTCTTGATTCTGGATTCAGCCACATGACTTACCATGGCCAATAGAATGAAGTGGAAATGACCGTGTGTCAATTTCAAACCTAAATCTTGAGTGTGAATTTTCACTTGCTCTCCTGTTCTGATGCCATGGTCATGGGAAGAACATGCCCAGGTCACCCCACTGGTTGCACAAAGAGGATGAGAGACAGGAAGAGCAGAGCCATCTCCAACTGAACATGGAGGAGATCAGCTGACCCACAGATCCAGATCCATGGGAGGAAATATTGTTTCTCAAGTCCTGGAGTTTTGCGTGCATTCTTGTATTAGGTTCCTATCATTACTGTAACAGATAACCACAATTTTAGTGGCTTAAACCAACACACATTTATTGTCTTACAATTCTGGAGGCCAGAAGTCTGAAATCAGTCACCCAGGGTGAAAATCAAGGTGTTGCTAGGGCACATTTTTCTGACGCTCTAGGGGAGAATTTGTTTCTTTGACTTTTCTCGCCTCTGAGGACTGAAGCCTTTCTTGTATCACTCCAATCTTAGGCTTCCACTGTCACATCTACTTCTGTAGTCCAATGTCTCCTTACCTCTTTTATAAGAACACTTTTGATTACATTTAAGGCTTGCTTGGATAATCCAGGATAATCTCCTCATTTCAAAACCCTTGACTTCATCACACCTGCACAGTTCTCTTTGCCAAGTAAATGAACATTCACAGTTCCAGGGATTAGGATGTGGACATCTTGGGAAGGGGACATTATTCAGCTGACCACAATTGGTAGGTAAGGTTTTATTTATTTATTTAAACAACAATAATTTTGGAAAAAAGAGAATCAAATTCCAATAGCCTTACTAGGCACAGATCAATATTAAAAGAACTACTAAAGGATGAAGTTGATAAATAGCATGAATATAGTGATTTAACACATGGATTGCTTAGCTGGATTGCTTTGATTTAAATACAAGCTCTGCTATTTTCTATCTGTGTGACATTGATCAGGTTACTTATCTCTCTGTGACTTAGTTTCTTCATCTGCAAAACAGGTATAATCATAATAGTAACTGCCTCATGGGTACCTTAAGAGGATTAGATAAATTAATATCAGTAAAGTGCTTGAACATTTCTAAGGCATATGGTGACTCCTATATTTAAAATAATAAAATATATTAACATATATAGCATAACAAAATTTATTATTTAAATATTTCATTTTAATTTAATTTTAAATATAGTTTATGTTTTTTATTTTATACTTTTATTTTGATGTAGTTTATTTTATTTTATTTTTCATTTTTAAGATGGATTCTCTGTTGCCCAGGCTGGAATGCAGTGGCACCATCTCGGCTCACTACAGCCTCCTCCTCCCAGGTTCAAGCGATTCTCCTGCCTCAGCCTCCTAAGTAGCTTGGATTATAGGTGCCCACCACGACGCCTGGCTAAATTTTTGTATTTTCAGTAGAGACATGGTTTCACTGTGTTGGCCATGCTGGTCTTGAACTCCTGACTTCAAGTGATCATCCTGCCTCAGCCTCCCCAAGTGCTGGGATTATAGGCATGAGCCACTGTACTCGGCCTACTTTGATACATTTTAAATAAGGAGCCAACAACCCAGAACAAAGGATGGGATAGATGCATCATTTCACTCCCAACTTGTTAGCAAAATTTAAAATATCTGACAAGTGCTGGAGATATGGTTGGGAAATGGTAACTTTCATGAAATGAGAATAGTTGTGTAAATGGATACTACTCTAAAGCGATTTGGTAACATCTATCTGAATTGAAGTTAAGCCTATTTTCCTAGGTAGCAGTTGGGGTATATACTCAAGCAATCCCCTGAACAAATCTGCTCAGGGATGAGCACAACATTTTATTTTATTTTTGAGACAGAGTCTCACTCTGTCACCCAGAATGGAGTGCAGTGGCACAGTCATGGCTCACTGCAGCCTCAAGGCTCACCTGCTAGGTTCAAGCCATCCTCCTCCTTGGCCTTCTGAGTAGCTGAGACCACAGGCATGCACCATCATGCTTGGGTAATTTTTAAATTTTTTGTATAGACAGGATTTTGCTATGGTGCCCATGCTGGTCTCAAACTTCTGGGCTTAAGTGATCCTCCTGTCTTAGCCTCCCAAAGTGTTGGGATTATAGGTGTGTGCTACAGTGCCGGTCAGCATTTTATAATAGTGTTAGTAATAGTGGCCTTGTGTTAGGTTGAGTTCCTTAGGAGCAGAATCTGAGACGATTCTGGTGTATACCACTTACTGACAATGCACTTTTCTGGAGAAACCTGTAAGGATCCTGATGAGGGAAGAGGATTAGGATGGAGAAATGCCAAGCAAGAATATGGTCTCAGGTGAAGAAGTCTTATTTTGGACGGATCCATGAGAAACTTTGGAATATAAATCCCATGCTAGTGTTTCTCCCTTGAGGCAAGGAACTTTTTGTATCTCATACCAGTCAGTCATTCACAACAGGTTGTGGGTTTCCTAGGGTGTGTATGTGAAGTGGGGAGGTGTCATGTCCAGGGCAAGGACGCTCCTGCGAGCCAAGGGCAATGTCTGAATAAAGGGGCAGCTGTGAGCTGTCAGCAGCCAGCACTCAGAGTGGCTGCTGGTGGATGCACTGTCTGGGTAAAAGAGATCTAGGTAAGGCACTCCGAAAAACCATAACACAACAAAACCTAATGCTCAGCAATAGGAGACTGGGTTAAAAGACATGTCAAAATTCATATGCGTACAATGGAATTCTATATAGAAGTTTAAATGGACAAATTAGATCTACATGTGTTACATAGATATATCTTGAAAGCATAATGGTGAGTGAAGAAAGCAAGTATAGGAATGGTATATACAAGTGTTATCATTTGTGCATATTAATAACACAACAAAAGGATATTTATGAACTGTGGGTGGCTGCACAGTATACAGTGAAGATATTAACATGTGAATTCACACTGACTTCATTAGGACAGAGGTTACCTTTTAGAATGAGGAAATAGTAATGGGATCAGGAGGGATACAAAGAGGCCTTTGAATATATCTGTAATGTTTTATTAAGGATGGCACAATGTTAAAATTGTGTTAGGCCATAAATTGAGCACATTTTAAAAGTTATCCTCTTATATTTTCTGTATATTTGAAATATTTTATATAAAATAAACAGGAAGAGAAAAAGAAAGAGAAAGGAAGGAAGGAAGGAGGAAAGAAAGAAAAAGAAGAAAAAGAAAGGAAGAAAAAAAGAAAGAAAGAAAGAGAAAGAAAGAAGGAAAGGAAGAAAGGAAGAAAGAAAGAGAGAAAGAGAGAAACAGAAAGAAAACCCAAGGAAGATAACCAGTTCTCTGAGCTGTACCAATACGAAAGGGGACTGGGCAAGTATAACTGAGGTCCTCGCATGCATGTAATTCTGATTCCTGGTCAGAAGGTCTGGTTGTCTATCAAAAACATTGTGAGCACTAGGAAGTTATGTTTGGGTCTCCAATCATATTTTGGCTCTGAGAACATTAAATAAGGAACTAGAAAGGTCCAGACTTAAATAGTCAATCAGTGGATCCAGATTCAGGGAGAAAAAAAGGATACAGTAAAATGAGCCAGAAGCTTAAAAACAAAATCTCGAATAGAGAAGTTTAGCAAATATTTATCGAGTCCTTAATATGCTTCAATCAATGTGTTAGGCTGAGGAGTCAATAATGAATGACACTGTTCTATCTTTAAAGAGCTGAGCATCGAGTGGAAATCTTATGAGAGAGGAGAGCCTAAAGAACTTGGGGACATTTTTTCATTAGAGGCCAATAAATATATTTGTGGCAAGAATCTCTTGTTTCCGATTCAAAAAGCTCCAAATTATTTCCGTGGAACTCAAGTCCCCCAAGATGTTCTGTGAAAAGAGGGTTTTAGAGTCAAACATGTTACAAAATGCTTTATGCCATATTTCATTCTTAAAGATTCATAGACAATTAACATATAAAAATTACCCAGGTGATTTACAGAAAAGAAACCTATAAGGAAACCACATCTTTCCAAATTATTTGCTACTAAAATGAATTTGGGAAGAGAGAAGGAGTAATGCCTTTAACAGTCCTTTAGTGTTTTGTGAAATTTGTTTCTTCCTCTATATTGCATTTACAGTATTATTTTCCTAATTTCTTTTAAGTATTTCTAAAATATTTTTTGTCTTCTTAATTGAATCTTCATTCTACTGTTTCTACTTAGGTGTTTAAATTCCCACATTGTGCTTAAAATAGTAGTACAGTTATTTTAGTGAAGAGATATAGCAGGTATTTTGTTTGACTTTGTAGGAGGAATTAATACCATGAGGTTTTATACAAGTCATTTTAGCTCTCCAAAATAAGAGTAAGGGGGAGAATTTGTGCTTGGCATATAGACCATTGCACTTTTTACAATCTGATTTTATGGTACCCCTTTCTTCATGTCTAGCATAACGCTCCGTGTTCAAGCTTTTGAACAAACATGTCAGTAGCCTTAAATCAAACTACCATGCTAAAATACATTACTGTGTCAGAGCGATTTGCAACTATTCATTTAATTGCATCCTATAAAATGAACCAGGAGGTGTAAGTTTACAAACATAACATCTGAGGTGGTGGTAAGATTAGAGCTAAATAACACATGTAGTTTAAATTCTCAATATAAAGTCAAGAAGGGCTGTAATTTTAACATACTGCTGACAAGGGGCATCTGAGAATTAATGGGCATTCCCAATAGATATTTTCAGCATTAAAGGACATAATATAGCTTCAGTTTCATATGTAATGCTTACTCCCATATATATATGTGTATATATATATTTTTCATCTTTTGCCAGAGCATTAGAATATTCAACTAGTATATTGTCTCAATTAAGTAAATAATAAAATATTTTACTAATTAGGATCATTCTTGGCCCCATGACTGTTTATTTACTATGCAGTTGAAGTTTCTTTGTTTTTGATTACTCTAGTCCTCTCCTCCAAAAAGTTTCAGTGACGTTAATGAGATACAGCATGGCTAATTAAATATGAAGCCAACTTTCATTCAATGCAATATTTTATTACTTAGTTTTTTAGTTGTGCAATGACCTGTTTTCATAGGTCTTTCAAGTTAGTAAAAATTTCTCTTGTGTGTGTGTGACCTTGAGACTGCCATTTATAAGCTGGATGATCTCGTTTTAACTTAACCTTTTAGTGTCTCTGTTTCCTTGTCTGTAAATCAGGGATGCTAACATAGCTATTGCGGCTATTCAGTTAATTTAATATATGCAAAGTATTTATAATACATGAAAGTGCATGGCACATAGAAGCACACCATAGGGATTAGCTATTATTATTATTAAATATTTGATTATATACTAGAAAGACTATAAATTATTAGCAATATACAATTTCTTCCATCAAAAATATACAATCTCAGTTAAGCATGATCAGATATATTAGCCTAACAAAAACAAAATATCACATCTTATCCATAGTTGTCTATTTGGCTCTTTTTTTATAGTAAGGTTTATATAAAGAAATTGGTTAGGTGTTTAAGTTGGGAGAGAGGGAGAAGTGATTGTTGGGTAGGGAATACAGGTGCTGAAAAATGCTCCATCTTTTGGTCTGCTTTAAAATCCATGTGCTGATTTTCAGTTCGTATTAAGAGCACGAGACGGGGCGTGTTGGCTCACACCTATAATCCCAGCACTTTGGGAGGACAAGGTGGGCAGATCACTTAAGGTCGGGAGATCGAGACCAGCCTGCCCAACATGGCAAAACTTCATCTCTACTAAAAATACAAGAATTAGCCAGTCATGGTGGCATATGCCTGTTATCCCAGCCACTTGGGAGGCTGGGGCATGAGAACTGCTTGAACCCAGGAGGTGGAGGTTGCTGTGAGCCAAAATTACACCACTGCACTCCAGCCTGGGCAATAGAGCGAGGCCCTGTCTAAAGAGCACGAGAACTCACTCACTTACCACCCAAACTCACCTCACCTATCTAATTTTATGTCTTAGCCCTGTTTCCATCTCTCCTTAACAGACTTTCCCTAATTCTTCTTTACTCCCCACCTGCAGGTAGATCAGTAGGCAAAATCAACAGGTGTTGTGAGGTCAGTGAGGGTGGTGATCCAGGCAAGGGCTGCGCGAGTGGTATGTTAGGGCCAGAGTGGAGCAGGGAGAAAAGAGGTTGCTCTCTTTCCATACCCCCATTTAAATTTATTAATGTTTAATTAATTAATTTAATTTGAGACAGTGTCTTGCTCTATTGCCCAGGTTGGAGGGCACTGGTCCAGCTCAGCTCACTGTGACCTCTGCCTCCCAGGTTCCAGTGATTCTCACACTTCAGTCTCCCAAGTAGCTGGGATTACAAGCTTAGGCTACCCCGCCTGGCTAACTTTTTTTTTTTTTTTTTTTTTGAGACGGAGTCTTGCTCTGTCACCCAGGCTGGAGTGCTGTGGCCGGATCTCAGCTCACTGCAAGCTCCGCCTCCCGGGTTCACGCCATTCTCCTGCCTCAGCCTCCGAAGTAGCTGGGACTACAGGCGCCGCCACCTTGCCCGGCTAGTTTTTTGTACTTTTTAGTAGAGATGGGGTTTCACCGTGTTAGCCAGGATGGTCTCCATCTCCTGACCTCGTGATCTGCCCGTCTCGGCCTCCCAAAGTGCTGGGATTACAGGCTTGAGCCACCGCGCCCGGCCCTGGCTAACTTTTTGTATTTTTAGTAGAGACTGGGTTTTGCTATGTTCGCCAGGCTGGTTTCAAACCCCTGTTCTCAAGTAATCCACCCACCTCGGCCTTCCAAAGTGCTAGTATTGCAAGCATGAGCCACTGCGCCTGACCCCATACCCCCATTTAAATCACTGAACTTATCAAAATGTTTCTGCATATATTTTATAGTGATCTTAAATATATAACTTTTTTTTCTGTATTTTCCAAGGCCTTACTCTTAGGGAGATAAAACGCAGAGAAATTACATAACTTTGCTTGCTAAACTTTAAAATACATTAATTAAGCAGAACTATCATTCAGAAAAGTAGAGACACGAGTAGAAATAGCAATGGCTATTTAAAAGAAGTGTAGAAAAGCTTCCTGAATTAGGAAATGGGTTGCAATGTTCAAAAATATAAAATGAGCCATAAAAACTTTTCTTCTGTATATTAGAACACATGTTCTTTCACTAAGCTGGGAAAGACGAACTACAAGTAGATTTCCAGAATAGTATGTATTTGGGTATACTACATGTCAAACTGTGTCTCTACCATCATAAATACTGATATATTAACTTCAGGCCACTGTTCAAGGCACAATGCAAGTGTAGGAGGGAGCCTGGGACAGAGATGAAAGGGGTGAAAAGATAAGCTGTCCTGATCCTTACATTTGCTTTCCACCTTCCATTCTAAACTCATGGAGGCAACCAGGGAAGGGCAGGAGGTATACATACTAGAAGGTAGAAAATCAAGGTGGGATTTGGAAGACCTGGTCTTAAACTCTTAAATAAAATAAAATATAGTAAGATATTTAGGCTCTTTAGCAGTTTGATCAGTTAACCAAGTGATTGTAGTGACGTAAGTTACCAGTTTTGAGGACAGGATAGGGAAGCTGTTGAGTATGCACATACACGTGCACAATATTAGAGATATATTTTGCATTTAAAGGGGAAAGTACACATTAGCAAAAATGTAAATTGTGGAGAAACACACAAGCTATGCTATTAGCATAAGCAACACTGACCTAGATTCTTATTTTATTCTTCATATCCAAACAGCTGACATGAACACAAAATCCCATTCAAGGTCATTGGAAACTCTGAACTTGGGTTGGCTCTGGGAGGACATTAGAAAATGCAGTAAATGCCCCCCAAGTTCCAAAAATCTAGTAAGATTCAAAACTGATAAGTATTTTTTTAAAAAATAAAATATCTACTTATCATATCCTACCATTGGGCTATCCTAAAATTCATTTTTTATAGAATTGAAACCGTGACTTTACAAAAAAGAATGGAACAAAGAGGCCGTAAGTATGAGTTTGCTCTTTAAAACCCTTGAGAAGCTAATTTCCATGCCCAAGATAATGTTTCAAAGAGATTTCTTTTCAATGTGTTTTCTTAGGAGGGCAAGATTTCAAAGAAAATTAGCAAAGCAAGGTGACTGTGATGCTGCCATCTGGAGTTTTCAATTAGCATTTCTGACTAATACTTTGGCAAAATTACTCACAAATATTTCCAGAGTTGAGAAATAATCTTGCGGCACTTTCTGTTCTTATTTTTAGGACATCAAGGCGTGTAAAATAACACAAAGAGGTTTGCAAAGTCCAGCTTAAGGGAGCTGGATTGTTCTGTTTTTACCATCACGCTTCGTTGTTCACGTTGCTTGTGTGTAAAACAGGGTATGGTGTTTAGAAATGGTGAAGGAAATGACTGGCCCAAAACTCTTGTGATTCAGTGACTCAAGGATGATTGACGTTGTGTAAAAACAGGCACATTAGACCAAGAGATATTTTGAAACCTTATTATTGGGTATTGTTTTTAAAAATTAAACCTGTAGACATGAATAAAATGAAAAACTTTAGAAGCACAGCTTGTGGAACTAAAAAGGGCCTTAGAGACCATCACTTCCAATGGCCTCATTTTACAGGAGAGAAATCTGAGGACCAGGGAAACCAAGTGACTTTTCTGGGGTCACATAGAATGTCAACAGCAGAGCTGTGAAGGTGCTCAGGTCTGCTAACCTCCTGGCTATGCTCATTCATGGAGAGTGCTTCAAAGAGTGTTTGCAACATTTAGTCACAGTTTATCTTTGGTTAATTTCACATTTACTCCTATTTTTAATGCGTGCAAAAATGGCCCAGAATCATATGATTTGTTGCAGGTCAAACAGATACTAAGAAAAACAGCCAAGCTTGCACTGCTTATGTATAGTTATTTGTTGTGTATGTACAAGTGTGTGTGTGTGTGTGTGTGTGTGTGTGTGTGTGAGAGCACATAAGCATAATCTCTTTATCTACCATTCCTACATCCAAAAAGCTCTGAAAATTAAATTTTTTCATAAATTTGTGACAAATTCCAGTGGTGCAAAATCAAATCTAGTATGAACTTATGTGAAGATATTTCTAGACTTCACATACACCAGCCAGTGAAACCCCTCATAGATTTCATTTTAGAAATAGTAATATGTCTGATTATAGGGTACTACCCTAGATTATCTGAAGATGATGTGTAACATATGATACCTAACATAGGTTCTACATAACCGGTTACATTTTAAAATCCTGAATAATTCTGAATTCTGTTCCCAACAGTTTTGGATAAGTGATTGTAGACCTTCAATTTGTCCATAATTTAATTTCATTACATCAGTCTAGGCAGTTTTGGCTTATAACCATGCAACTCAGAAAATTCTTTACATACGTGATTCCCTTCATTTCAAAATATGTGAAACCAAGGGGACTAAAAGAGATAAGCAAAGTGCTGTCTATGTGGTTACAAATATATAAAAACGAGGAGCTTAGTTTCATCACTACTATTTGTGGTCAGGAAGCCCAGGGTAAATTCAGTGTTTAGTTGTGACAAGTGCCTCATTCCAAGTTTCTGATAAAATCATCTGTCTCCTTTTCCTTTTCCTCCCCCTTTTTTGTAACTTTTATTTTATAGCCTTCTTTTATGTTTTTTAAATTCTAAGCTGTATCAAATGTTAGCACATATGTGGGGAATGAATTAAAGATTTTCTACCCCAAGTCTCACAGTAACTCTGTGTTCTGTTATTTAATCCATGGTGAAATTGAGGACTAATCAGTCAACTAATGTTTATAGTTTACAGTTTAGAATGCGTATGCTGAGTAGGTTAGAGTTTACATGGATTTGGCCAAATTTGACATGATATAGTCTTTTTTTTAATTATAAACTTATATTTAACCAAAGTCTAGATAAATGCAATGTCCTCATAATCTGTGTTCAGTCTCAACATCGACTGCTGAGCACCACGGCACCGGATTTAGTCCCAACCGGAATTCCAGCTTGAAGTGGCAAACTCACAACAGGGCCAGGTCTTTCCTTGTTTACAGGAAACTTCACCAATTGAAAATTTTGATCTGTCATATACTGTCAGGATAAATACACGTATATATACCCTAGATGGGTGAGAATTGAACATCTTAAATTTTTCATTGTCCTTAGTCAGGATACTAAGAGTCTATTTTGTAGATAAAAGTCATCCTTTTTAGTATGCATTAGTTCCATTATAATATCACATGTGTTCCTAGTTGTGTAAACTCAATTTTCAGACAATCAAGTTAAATGTAAGACATTTGCTGATTGCAATATAGGCAGATCTCAGCGAAGGAGGGCGTTCCCTTCTTTTGTCAATAGTCCCTATAGTATGGCAGTTACTTGGATTGTATTATTTAAAAGGGCATGCATGATGTAATCCAACCCTGTCTTTTTACCACCAGATCAAAAAGAAAATAGTAGGATCTAATGGAAAGACACAGGACTAAGAATCAGGTCTCACCTGACTGTGTGACCTCAGACAAGCCAAAGCTTCTCCGGGTCCCGGTTTCTTCTTTTACAAAATGAAAGGGCTGTATTAGTCTACCTTTAAACCTTGTTCAGCTCTAGAATGTTACAATTCTATGAGAATGACCATTAAAATAAGCTCATAGTCTGTTTTGGATCTTCACTGGGAGGAGAGCTCCAAGGTAGCAAATTTCTTTCAAGTATGCGACAGCTTTTCTTTGCTGGAGAATACACTTTTAAATATGAGGCTCTGAAATGACTGGTGGAAAAGGGAGAGACTTGCACCCATTCAGGAGAGCCTTCTTTTCCCTAAGGATGCGTGCTGTAGTCTTGTGACTGTTTAATGACCCAAGGGGAGGGGCGCGTCACAGCAGCTGAGCCTGTGACTCTGACTTGGCAACTGACTCTCTGGTGTCCTGGCTTCTGAACCTTGGAAGAGCCCATAGAAGCGGCAGTGCTGAGCCCAAGAGTGTAGAGAAGTGGGCAGAGTGAACATTAACTCCTTTGTGGCAGAGAAAGCTCAGGTTTAGAAGAAGTGGTAATGATGAGGCAGTGAGCATGGAGTCAGGTAAAAGAGGACCTTGCGAAGGAAGAGGATAATAAGCTTTGCATAACTGATGCGTGGAAAATAGACCCTGAATGATTAGAGAGTAGATGCCTTTAAGGAAAAACCCATTTTATGGATTACCTCAGATGTAATGGATATTCTTTAGGTAATACATAAAGATGAACTGTTTGATCTGTTTATCTACCACAGTCATAGCACTTAAGGTTTACAGAGTACTGTTGGCATATACTATGGAAAGTGCTTTGTATTCATTAGGTCTTTTAATCATATAGCCATAGGAATCAGGAATCATTATTCCCATTTTACAGATAAAGAGTCTGAGGTTTAGGGGACTTACATAATGCCAAATGACACACAGCTAATAAATTGGTGGGGGGATCTGCAGTCTGAACCTAGACAATGTACTTCTGCTGTACGGTCTTCCCTTCTTTGTTTCAGAGTATTTGAAGCAGGTTATGGAGTCTATTTCTTTCTCTTCTCCTCTCCTCTCCTCTCCTCTCCTCTCCTCTCCTCTCCTCTCTTTTCCTTTTCTCTTCCTTCTTTCCATTTTAATGAATCCTCTCTTCTTTCTCTTCCATCTTGTTCTTTAACAGCACATCATAGAGTAAGTTTTTGTTTCAGGTCAGCAAATTCTCATGCTTATTGGAGAAGAAGATTAGAGGAAGTCTTCTTTCCTGGATATTCTTAATGAATGCTTCCAGTTATTCCTCTGGAAAATGTAAAATTGAGATGCAAAAGAATTAAAGTCAATTAATAGAAAGTTTATCCTTCATAAACTATCCTCTGCTGCACCCATTAAACAATTCTTGATCATTATTATCTGAAAGATGTTAAGAGCTATGAACGAAGATTGGCCATAATCACAATAATTACAATACTGTTAACTCATACTCTCCAGAAACAAAATAGAGATTTATTCTGTCATTTATGTAAATAAGAAAATACGATGAGTTCTGTTCTTCTCTTTATCAGAGGAGAAAGAGAATAACAAAGACTTTAAAGGCCTTCCTGTTCTCTTCCTTTCGCAGAAGCCCTGCTCTGTTTGTTGGGTTCGAATACAAGGTAGTTCTACCTTAAGTTTCTATATTGCCTATAGAGAAAATATCCTTATGAAATAACCTGTAGAAGCTCCATTGCTTCATAATTGTGTCTGGATTAGTTCCAGGTATTCCCATTAATGATGAAGGCCACTACACTTGAAAGCAAGGGCAGCTGAACTGCCAGTCCAGATACCTGGGGCCACTGCCGATGCTCAGGAAATGAGGCAAGATCCTCAGCCACAAGCCTTATCTGAGATGATAGACTGAGGCTACACCTCTTGTAAGTGTCACTGCCACTGGTACTGGTTCTGATCTTTCCTGACACATTGTGCTTCTTCAAGATGCAGGGGGAAAATTCCCAGTTTTCTCTGCTTTCATTGCCCCCGACTGCCAGCCCATAGATCCATGTATAGAGCTACTACTTCTCTGAGGTACAAATCTGACCCCAAGAGGGTAGGGTTGGAAAGTCTGGTTTTAATCCCATCACAGACCCCAAACCATCATTCCCATTTGGCTCTCTGATCCAGCCGCAGGCCAGCTGATTGGGCTAAGGTTGTCTCCACCTCTGCAGTAACTATTTTAGAGTTCTGTTGCCTTTTGCCTTCTCTGGAAATTGGATGAAGCCATGTGGATCTGCCATGGCTTATTTTCATAATTTAGAATCTTAGGAAAGAGGTTTGAGCATTGAATACTTCTTCTCAGGTATCGTGCTCTCAGGCCCTGTCCCTCCTGTGGCCAGATGCTTTCCTGAGTGACACAGCGGCAATGGCAAGGCACGCAGGGTGTGCCTGATGGTTCCCATTCATTTTTCTCTTTCATCCCCTCTTCCACTATTTAAAGGACTCGAAGCACAGAGTTTTTCTTCTCTCCTGTGGAGATAGTTTGAATTATAGTGCAGTCAATGTCCCTTTTCTCCTATCCCATTGAGGGCAGAGTGTACTTCCCCTCTACCACTGATGCAGGGCTTGACTATGTGATTTGCTGTGGTAATGGAATATTTGTGGATATAACATGAACAGAAACTTTAACTATACTTGTGCAATGTGACTGGCCTCTTGCATTCTGGTGATCCACCATCAGAAGAACATGCAATACCTTGCTGCTCCCCTCTTAGCTTGTGACCCAGAGTGAGCAAATACAAACAAACTTGAATGGACGTTCAACCTGGAACATGGCCCACCTGGGCCTCAGCCTGAAGCAGTCACCTAGCAAAGCCCAGGCCAGATCAGCCAAACTACAGCTGATTTACAGACTCCAACATGAGAGGACATTCTCAATGATGTAAACCACTGAGATTTGAGGTAGTTTGTTATTCAGCATTAATGTGGCAATCACTGACTAATACACTACATAGCAGGAACTTCCCTTTAGACATATCCTGAACTCTCCTTCTTTGGCTGAGTGAAACTGAAGGTGGCAGTCAGTGAAACCTGGCTCTTCACATGGGTGAAACCAAAGGTAGCAGCCAATCAAATCTGGCTCTTGAGATATATATAGAAATTTAAATATATATTTTTAAAAGTTTAATTCCCTCAGCTATGCTTGACTTCAATACTCTGGTCTTGCTATGAACTGAACATTTTTATTTTGGTAGTCAGTCACTAAACATTGATTGTTTCTCCCCATTTTCATTTCTGCTTAAGAATTCTAATCTACTCCCAAGGCAAATGGGTACCTTTGGCCAATCAAAGAAGGTCAAGTAAAATGAAGTGTGCAATAAAGAAGCACTTAAATATATTTCAGAAAAAAATGTAAGTTACAGTTTCTACTGTTGCTGGTCTTTGCTTTCTTATGCCTTTAAATTCTTTCATGGCACAGTTAAGAAGTCTCTTAGTTATCAAACTATGATCTTCAGGTCAAATCTGACCATCTTATTTTGTATGGCCCATGAGCTAAGAATGATTTTTACAAATAAACATTTGCAATTTATTTGATGACAGGGAACTTTAACTTTTTTTTTTTTTTGACAGGGTTTCACTCTGTCATCTAGGCTGTTGTGCAGTGGTATGATCATGGCTCACTGTAGCCCTGACCTCTTGGTGCTCAGGTGATCCTCCCAACTCAGCCTCCAGAATAGCTGGGACTATAGGTGTGTGCTCCTACACCCAGCTAATTTTTCTGTTTTCAGTAGAGATAAAGTTCTGTCATGTTTCTGAGGCTAGTCTCAAACTCCTGGGCTCAAGCCATCCACCCAAGTTGGCCCCACAAAGTGCTGGGGCTACAGGCGTGAGCCACTGGGCCCAGTGAGAACTGTAACTTGAAACTCTTGATGAAGTGAATTTCATTCTTTTAATTTGTAGACCTGTATTCCAAAATAATTGTACCCAATTGTAATAATCACTGTATTTTGAATTTTACCAATAAAAATTTTGCGAAAATATATTTTCTCTCTTTTTATTTAAGTGTCTATGTACTATCCTTGATTTTGCTTCTTGGTTCACAAAGCCTAAAATATTAATCATCTGGCCCTTTAAAGAAAAACTCTATTGACATCTCTCCTAAGGCATGAGGCTCCAATTGCTATAGCAAGAGATTTCTCTGTGCAAAAACATGCCCTGAAGAGGCAAACTCGGTAAGGTGAACAGAGGATACTTCCCTTCTATTCTGATTATTGGCAAGAAACAGCCTTTGTTCCCAAAGAAATTTTAGAGAAGCATGAAAGCAAAACAGGTTTTAAAAGTCTCTATGCTTTTTTACTATTCTTTTAACGAATTTTCTTCTAAAAAACCTAACCAAGATTGTACAGACAGACATTCACTGGGCCGGGGCTCACACTATGCTAAGGAAGTTAATGTGTACCCAGACTAAATCATCGTTTGAAACAAATACAGCCAGCCAAGTCAGGCATGATTCACGTCACGTAAGTACAAATAGCTTAAAGGGCACCTGAACTAATTCACAACTAATTAAACTCTTACATTTATTATCATCTAAATCTAAAACTTAGGTAATCTCTTTAGTGGGCTGTGATTTTTTTTCTAATCACTATTAATATTTTTCACTTCAGTTAGCAACCATAATTACTGGATGTGCTTACTTTGAGCTTTAAAAATAACTTATATTTCCTTTTATTACTCCAAATGGTGAAATGTATTTTGTGTTCACTTTTCACATCATACTTTGATCCATTGAATATATAAGTTAGTATTTAATTGTGATAATAATTGGTCTTTACTTGATGAAGTAAATTTTTTTGTTCATCCCTTTTAGGTATCATCATAATTGTTTCATGGTTAGTACTGTATGGGTTGGTGGCACTGGTTTCGTGCATAAATGATCATGGAATTACTTCATCTTTAAGTTTTTGAGATTTTTACTTAGAAAATACTTGTAAAAGTTTGATTTCGTTTTTTTTTTCCTGCTGGGATATTTATAAACCGTTTGTGATTTATATTTCATTTTTGCTTTTTATTATTTTACTTTCTGAACATGTTTGATAATAACAATAATGCTATAATACCATGTCAGTCACTCCAGATTTAGCTAGTGCTCTAAAGCGGGTTGGGAACGCTTCCAATGCTGCAGAGAAATCTCCGTTAGAGGCGCGTCAGTGGATAAAGTTGTTAAGTCTGCCCTGACATTTCCCAAGAGCTCCTCAAGGTTCTGTACTCCCAACATACAGAGACTACAGTTTTGATCTGAGGAGGAAAATTGACTTAACTGGTACATTTACATTTTTATGATTGTGTGTCTCTAAAGCTTATTACCTTAATAATTCCTCACATATGCCCACTGTTTTTCAGAGCCAGTGCAATGCCTGCATTTTGTAATCAAGTTTGCCCTTTTAGATGCCTGTCATTTTTCATGGAATTCTGAAGCCTTCTGCGTGAGAGGAAGATTATGCAGGAAAGGAACTGAGCACAGAGCATGACACATAATAAATGCTCATTAAATGGTAGCTGTTATTGCTTGACTTTATTTTGATTAAAATCCCTATGTACTTTTATAGAAATTTGTGGGACTATTTTTACATTGAAATTCAAAAGCCTGGTTATAAGACTTAAGGCCTGTGGTTGAGAAAATGCTATATTTCTTAGAACATCTAACTAGAGAAGTCATTAATACCTAAGCATGAAAGAGAAAATTGTACTGATCACTGTATTGTAAGTCCTTTGTGGAGATATTCTCGACTGGGTCTATTCTATAATAAAAATAGGTTATTTTCAAAAAGCTACTTGGTTAGAATACCTATTTTTGGTCCCAACGTTTAGCTGCTGTGATACTGTGTATTTATGCTGCATGGGTTACTGTGCATTCATGCAGTATTAATTTTAAGGCATCTCTGTGGTGCTCCTGAAAGCTGCATAGAAAGGTCCAGAAGGAGGCTCCTGCTTATTCTACATGAGATAAACTTTTCCCAAACATTGGCCAACTATTGTGAAGTCAGGACTTGAATTCCCAAAAGCCTGAATCTCAGTTAACTTCTGTAAACCATGAGTTCTCTTGACCTTTCATCAACGTCCTGGACTGTAGTTACAATGTTTAAAAAAATCACAATTAAATCACAACTTAAAAAAATGTATCCTGATTAATAAAACTATTTCATTAACGAAGTCACAAGATCAAATACAAATTTACTTCCAAGGAGTAGAAAGAGTTTGATGATCTCATCATTATCTTTGTGGTATTGTAGGAGTTTGTCCTTAGTTCAGCTAAAGATGGGGTCCTTGTCACATAGCCATGAAATATTAGGCTCACAGATACTTTGAAGGGTGAGAAAAATGGAATTTATTGGGGGAAAAGGAAAAAAAAAAAAGGAAACAGGGACCCTCAGCAGAGCCAGAGTTCGGCTAGCATATGCTTCCGCCTGGGAGATCAAATCTGAGGCTCCACCCAGGAAGAGGAGGGGACACGCTCCTCCCCGCTGCAAACAGCTCAACCTTCTGTGACTCCACCCCAGTATGCACTCCTTCTAGTGCGCAGACCAGTTGGAGGGTTTCCAGGAACCCGTTTTCACTTCGCTGTCTCAGTATCAAATGCCCCAGCAGATCAAACCCAAAGAATATCTGCTAAATTCATCCATTTTGGCAAATACTTGCTTCTCTTACTCGTCTTCCAAATGTGGTGTGGCTGGGTTTGAGTCCAGAGAATACCCAGCATGCAGTCAGGGTAGTCCTCAGCAAAAATATTTCCAACAGGATCAGTTTTGTCTAGGTCCACAAGAAAAGCCCACAATCGGAGCAATTTACATGAAGGTAAAAAAGAGTGAATGGCCACAAACATCATCAGGAAAGCGCCATTGGAAATTCCCTTTGAGATAAGATTTTCATCAGCCCAGCAATGGTCCTGTTCAGTGAACAAATGCTCTTCTGATCTTTTTGGCCACTGCTTAACTGTTACAAGAACAAGTAATACATGGGTGTCTTGGCATCCACCTCTGCCACATTACTGAATGCAAATTAGCTCAAGGCCAGTGGATTTCATATATTTCTCAAACCGTGTTTTCCTTTGGGAAGTCATTTTGTTCATTGAGGCAAGCACAGGACGTCATTTATTCATTTGGCAAATACTTAAAGTTTGCTGTGTGTCAGACGCTGTGGTAAGGGTTAAGACTACAGCAGTAAATAAGTCAGACAAAAATCCCTGTTTTCATGGAGCTTACACTCTAACTGGGGAGAGAGCTAATGGTGTGGTAAGTGCTATGACTGGGGAGGTGCGGGTTTTCCTATGACCATATTTGTAATTGAAAAAAGAATCTGAGTGACTGATGACTGGATCCAAATGTTGGGTGACTTGCTCTTACGGGCACTGAATTTTCCTAAATTGTGTTTCTGAGTGTGGATGGAGACAGAGCACCCAAGACTTTGGTGAAAAGGGAGAAGTAATGCGAGGCTGGTAAATGATAGAAACCAGAAGAGGTAGCAAAATGCCACCGGTATCATAAGAGCAGGGGAGGTTACCAAGGACACTGACAGCACCTCCCAGCTCAGGATGAGAGGGTGTATGGAGAAAACTCTGTTCTTCTTTTCGGTTTTCTTTTTTTTAAGAGACAGGGCCTCACTCTGTTGCCCAGGCTGGAGTGCAGTAGTGTGATCATAGCTCACCGTAGCCTTGAACTTTTGGGCTCAAGGAGTCCTCCTGCTTCAGCCTCCCAAGTAGTTGAGACTACATGTGTGCGCCTCTGCAGCTGGCTAGAAAGCTGGTTTTTTGGGCAGGCCAGGAGTAAGAAGGAGTGTTTAGTGAAGAAGTTGGTAAAGTTTGTTAACCATTGAGAGGTGTCCCAAGCATAGGAGGGAGAAGAAAGCATAGGAGGGAGAAGAGCAATGGAAAGTTGGGTTAGTGGAGAAGCAGCAAAGAATATTTTGCGGTACGTATGCTGGGGTGGCAGATGACTAGAGGGGCTTACATCTTGAAGTGGGACTAAGGTTTGCAGGAATATAAGGCACAAGGACATGCAGACCTCTGGAATCACTGGGGAGTCCTTTGAATTGCACTCCTGAGGGACACCTAGCCTTATTTGGGAGACTCTTACTTCTTTAAAGGGTCAGCCAAGGACTGGATGAATTGTGCGTTGGCACTGTGCATGGCTAGTGGCCTCATCCATCTTACTTCATGTGATACAGACTTTGAGAGCACTGAGATTCCTCCATGATAGTGTGAAGGGTGGAAATGAAAGTTCATCAAATAATGTCAAAGCCTTGCTGATGCAGTGAAGTTCAATCTAAAATACCACCATGGCTTATGCTTTTCTTTTTTTCTTTCTTTCTTTCTTTCTTTTTTTTTTTTTGAGACAGAGTCTGGCTCTGTCACCCAAGCTGGAGTGCAGTGGCTTGATCTCGGCTCACTGCAGTCTCCACCTCCCAGGTTCAAGCAATTCTCCAGCCTCAGCCTCCTGGGTAGCTGGGATTACAGGTGCTTGCCACCGTACCTGGCTAATTTTTGTATTTTTAGTAGAGGCAGGGTTTCACCATATTGGCCAGGCTGCTCTCGAACTCCTGACCTCAGGTGATTCGTCCGCCTCAGCCTCCCAAAGTGCTGAGATTACAGGCGTGGGCCACTGCGCCTGGCAGACTTATGCTTTTCTTACCGTGCCTTTCTTCAAACTGGTTTGGGGAAATTTACTATATCACTTTAAGGTTCTCTAAAATAATGATCTATTAAGAAATAATGAAAGGTGTAGGGGAGAGTCAGTAAAGCAAACATTGGGGAGAAGGAAGATACTGATAAAAGCTGTGAAGGGAATAAGAAAATACTGGCAAAATCACCAGAAAGCTTGGAAAGTAGGAAGCAAACTGCAGGCTACTGTGATAAATCATCTCCTGTTAAAAAGCACTTAAGGGTCTTCACATTGGTATCAAACTCTGGAGGAAACGGAGGATTAGGGCAAATCTGTTTAGTCCCAAAGCCTCCACACCCCTCCCTGACACTGCCTTTCAGGTTCGTGTACCACGTTTTGCAGTGTCTTTAGAACATCCCTGGGAGTGCTGTCGGCACAAGTAGAATCTCTCGGGATTGCTTCAGTCTCTGTGTCCTGAGCTGAATTTTTTATGTTTCCATCCTTTCTTTCTTAGGTTTTTGTGAAGGGGAGAAAGCATTCCCTGATACTCAATTGCTAGTGCCAATATTAGCATCTCCAGGTGAATGAAACCTTCCCTGGCACCGCTCTTCCCCTCCCTTCACCCCAGGACTTGTCTTGGCCTTGTGGTCTGCAAACCTCTCATCCAGCAGCAGTGGGTGTGGCAGGCTACAAAGAAGTGACTGGATTTCCTGGGCAATTGTTTAAGGTACGTGCATATTTACCAGTCAGCACGTATTTTCTGGACACAGTATTAATAATACTACTAATAGTGATAATTGCTTCTTACATGCTTCATGTGCAAGATGCTGTTCTAAGCATTTTACTACAATATAAGGCATGTGAGAACAGTGCCTTTTGCCTCTTTTATTCACTGTTGTAGCCCAAGTACTTAGAACTGTGCCTGGTATGCAGAGGCAATCCATAAATATTTTTTGAGTGAAATTATTTATTAAATTGTCACCACAATTGTCTTATATAGGTACTATTATTGTCTCCATTTTACAGATGAAAAAACTGAGTGCTTAAGTGATTTGCTATGATTACACAGCTAGAAAGTAGGACAGTCAAGTTTTGAACCAGTGGAATGGTTGTTTTGCAAAAATGGAAAAGCAGTTTACATAATAATAATGAAAGAAAATTTGGCTGAATGCAAAATGAAATGTACTTGGATAACCTCACTTTTGAATTACTGAGGATTGAACCATTTACCATATTCTTGGCACAAGCTAAGTTAACCAATAGCTGTAGCTGTTATTTTTTCTTTTTAAGTGACTTACATTTTCTACACTAACATCTTATGAGCTGTTAGCCATTTTTTGGCCCTTAAGAACACACCTCATTTTGTTGGTCCAGAAGGCATTTCTTGAAGCTGCCAAAAAAACCCACAAACAATGCAAAAATATTAACATCTAAATTTTAAGGGAAAAATAATATTTCTTCCTCTGAAAACCAATAATTCAAATTCTGGAAGCCTAGAAATGCCAATCATCAGCAACATCATTTATTGGTCATCAGAGAGCCATGTCCTCTTAAAGTGTCATATTCCAAAACACACACTTGATTTCCAAAAATGCAGAGAAAGAGAAATTCTATGCTTTTCCATATTTAGAAAATTCTGAAAAGTACATCCCAGCAGATGTTATAAGTAGCATTTAAAAGATGAAGTAATTAAATGATCCTTCTTTGTAGCAGAAATTAAAGATGAGTTTACTATGATCTTAGAAAGACAAAGACTGGCAACTCCTTTCTGGCATCTCAGGTAACAATGTATCTTTCTAGGCACTCTTGTTATCAGATTTGTTTGAAGCCATTTAAAGGAATTAGTAAAATGGTTTAAATAAACATGGAAATACTCCAGAACAATCTGCAGTTGTTAGCTCTGGGATGTAGAGATGAGAAATACTGTCCCCGTCCTTCAAGTAACTCATAATATAGAAGGGAAAATGGAAAAGAAAGATGAATAGGAACGTAAAACCCAAATTATAATAAAACACAATGCGGAGACTATAGCTGCTGCAGGCATGGGATACGCACTCCTTCAATGGGGAGCATACCTGAAGGTTTCCTGGCAGAGTTGTCACTTGAACTGAGTTTTGAAAGGCACATTTAGGTATTTCCAAGATGAGACAGCAAAAAGTACATGGCAAGAGAGAAGAAAGTGGCAAGAACTGCGGTGTGCCTGTAACAAAGACTGTGGAGGGAGTGAGTCTGGAGAAGCCATCGGGACCCACTTTGTGAAGGACCTTGCTTGGATGCAAGGAGGTTACATTTTGTTCTAGGGAAAACTGAGAAAAAATCAAAGGTGAGAAGCAGGGGAGTGACAAATTGAATGTGCATTTGTGGAGAGATAGTATACTGAGCATCTGACTGGATAATATCACATTGGTGCAAAAGTAATTGCAGTTTTTGCGATTACGTTCAGTGACAAAACTGCAATTACTTTTGCACCAACCTGATAGCTTGCGATATTAGCTGATGTTGTTTCTTTTTTTCTTCTTGTAGTTCTCTTTCTCTACGACTTGCCTGCCTCATGCTGCCAAATTCAGACTCCTGGCTCTGTGCTCACTGGCTTAGAGTTGTAGCACGAAACAGAGTCCCCAAAACCAGAAAGATTATGTCTCTAAAACCTAAACACTTTATGGAGAGTGTTTCCACCAAAACTGGTGGAAAAGTAAAAGAAGGGAATTAAGAGCGTACAACAAATACTCAAAATGTTGTGGCCAGGAACATAAAGGGCTGAAGATTTTTTCAGACTAGAGATTCTGACCCTGTATGAGGTAAGAATTTCTGTTTTGTGCTCTATGCATTTTTCTCCCTTTCTCCATTTCTAGAAGGTGGTCAGGATTTTGTGTTTCTTTGCCTAAGGGAGTTTGGGGTCTTAACATTTAAAAACGAAGTTGCCAGAAGAAACAAATCTTTCTGAGGGGGCCCTCATACTGTTAAGGGAAGGGGAGAGGAGAGGTAAAAGATTTTCCAACCTAGCAAGGGAGTGGAAGTCTTTAGGATACATGCAGACCTCACTCCATTCCCTTATACAGTAGTCCCCCACTTATCTGTGGGGGATAAGTTCCAAGGCCCCCCAGTGGGTGTCTGAAACCATGGATAGTGCCAAACCGTGTCTACACTATGTTTTTTTTTTCTACGATAAAGTTTAATTTATAAATTAGGTACAGTATGAGATGAACAACAGGAACTAATAAAATAGAAGAATTATAGTGATATAATAAAAATTGTGTGCATGTGGTCTTTCTCTCTCAAAATATCTTGTTGTACTATACTTAACCATTTTTCTTCTCATGACTGTGCGAGGTGATAAAATGCTCACATGTTGAGAGGAAGTGAGCTGAATGACGTAGGTATTGTGACATAAATGGAAATTTTCAGAAATAAACAGCTGTTAAGTTTTAAATTGCACACCATTCTGAGTACCAATGATGAAATCTTGCTCCACCCTGGTCTGTCCTGCCCGGATTGCCATTAGTCACTTCGTAGCCATCTTGGGTGTAGATTCACTGTCATGGTATCACAGTACCTGCATTCAAGTCAACCTTATTTTACTGAATGATGGCCTTAAAGGGCAAGAGTAGTCATGTAATATTTTCAGACCACACTTGACTGCAGGTAACTGGAACTGCAAAAACCAAAACCTTGGATAAGGGGGACTATTGCAGTGCCCCAGGAAGCTGGCACCATTTAGGCTGAGCTCATGCTTCTGGGTCTACCAGCCTCAGCAAAGGTACCTATGCTTAGGGAGAACTCACTGTGCCACCAACCTTCAAGAGATAGTGTTTTAATTGACATAAACCTTTTGGGACTGTCATATAATCCTGGAGAAAGAGAGTTGGGGAGACTAGAAGAAACTCAATAATAACCAAGAATAAAAATTTCTGCTCAGAGTTATATTTAATTAGGCTTTAGAAAAAATGATTTGACTTTTCATCCATCCCCAAGTTAGTGGATCAAAATTCATACCCATTGCACATTATAGAATGATTTATGTGGTGCGTTAAGGAGGAAGTACTAGTAAACATTTAATCTGGAAATAGGCAATTGGTTAGGAGGTTTGTACCAAAAGTCAAACTAAGAATGACAAGAGTCTGAACTCAGGCAGGAACTGTGGGACTGGGGCAAAGTTGTCGGACATGAGAGATGCTCAGGAGGTGAAATTCAAAAGGAGAAGGGTATCAGTCAGGGCCTAGTCAGGAGACAGAAACTGCACAGTGATTAAACAGGGAAAGTTTAATAATACAATCATATTTATCAGTTGCACAGGATTGAGTACTAAGAGGTAAAGAGAGCTAAAAGAATACAGGCATAGAAGTCATGAGAAGGAGCCATTGCCCCTGAGGATGAGATGGAACACTCAAGGAAGGAATACATTTGGAAAAGCTCCCACCCCCAAGACTGAGATTCAGATCTTGATAGGGAGAATGTTTCTGTACCCACTGGATGGTGAAGAAGTTTGCTGAGGTGTTGCAGCCTGAGGCTGGCAGGTAGGAAACCGCCTGCTAGGATGCTGACCACATCTGCCATTAAGCTGGCCTCTGGGTTCCTGTGGAATTTGTTGGGAGGCTTTCTGTAGGGGTACTGCTGAACTTGCCAGGAAGCCACTTTCCAACCCCTCTGTCTGGGAAGCTAGCTGTGGCACCAGTGGCACTGTCTGGGAAGCTGTCCATGGGGAGGCTGCTGAAACCCTCTAGGGCTGAGCACCACTGTGTGTCCTTTACACTGGACAAGTACCACAGGACAAGAAGAGAGAAAGAAAAGAAAATTGGAACCAAAAAGAGAATCCCCTTCCTTCTTCAGAGTCTCTCCACTTACTTTCACTGACAAAGCTTCACTTTGGACTGGCTGGCAGAGGAGAAATATTTGTAAGGTCCAGCTCCAGGATCATCAGCAGGCAATGAAGGGTAGGTTTGGAGCTCAGAGGCAATAGATTGATAGCTGGTGTGGGACTGGGGGGACCTCTAAGGTGACTGCAGTGGCCTGAATGTTTATGTCCCTCCCAAATTCATAGGATGAAATCCTAACCCCCAAAATGATGTTATCGTGAAGCGAGGTTTTGGAAAGGTGATTATATCTCTCCTGAATGAGATCACTGTCCATATAAAAGAGGTCCCATGGAGTTTCCTGTTCCTTCCATCATGTGAGAACACAGCAAGAAGGAGCCATCTATGAACCAGGAAATAGACCCTCACCAGACATGGAATCTGTTGGCCTCTTGATTGTAGACTTCCCAGTCTACAGAACTGTGAAAAATAAATTTTTGTTGTTTTTAAGCTACCTCATTTATTATATTTTGTTATAGCAGCCAAAATGGACTAAAAATTATTTACGGGTTTTTAGCTTGAGTGATGGGATTTGGGGAAGAATTTGATGGATTTGGATCACATTTTTTGAGTCCATAAGATTGCATGTAGAATGAAAATGGGACATGACTGATAAGGGAAACATGGGAATACCAATATTTTAAGGGTAGGTAAAAAAGACACCTCTGAAATAAATCAAGAGGAAGGAAAGTTCTAGGAGGTAAAGCTAGGAAGGAGTGGTGTTATAGAAGCCAATAGAAGAGAGATTTAAAGAAAGAAAGGAGTAGTGAATACTGCCAACTGCTGCAGAGGCCAAGTAAAACTAGAAACTGAAATTGCAATACAAGTTAGGAGTTTGGAGATCATGTACAGAACCTTATTACATAGAGTCCAAGTGTTAAAAGTAAATAAAGGAGTAAGAGGATTGGACCATGCAGGTTGAACAAGTTATTGCTCTAGAGTTTTGTGAGATGAAGTGAGGCATAATGTGCTATGACTATTTTCAGAGTAGGGGGCTTGTTTTAGAGTTGGCGGAAAGGCATGTAGTACAAATAACTGTAATACAAGGTATACCACAGTGAACATTGTATGAAACTACAAATGAAGTGTAATTGGAACATGAGGAAGGAAGAGCTTATCTCAGGCAGAGGGCATCATAAGAGACTTGAGATAGGAGGATGCATTGAAGTAGGGCTTTGCAAGATAGGCAGAGTACAGGAGGCACAGAAAAGAACAACTGAAAACACTGAGGGGGAAAGTACAGGACAGGTGGGATGATTGTGAAGTTTGACCTCTGTGTGATATGTCAAATGGCAAATATTCAGAGTACTACTGGAAGCGGGAATGCAAAGAAAGGAATTTTTATATAACTGTTGACAATTTAACAAGTACTGTATAGCCAATGCCTAGAAAGTCCAGTGGATGCTGTCAGTACTTGACTAGCACTGTGTCTAGTGAGATTGCTGAGGACAGTTACATGGAGGACTGATTGGATGAACGAGAAACTGCGAAGAAATATGCCAAGTCAGGGGATTACTAAGGTGGGACTGGCCCAGCCCAGGAATCAAAAGCTTTAGTTGGAGAGTACCTGAGATAATGGCTCAGAGGGGAGGTAAAGGTGTTCTGCAAATTCAGTGACAAGAAATAGTATTGAGATGTTGAAATCTAGTGGATGGAGAAGTATATAGGCACTAGTTTACACAGATTGCTTTAGAGATGATGATGCCAATTAGCAGTGATGGAAAATAATATGGATAGTTTTGTCTTGGGCAGAGTTACAGTTCTGGATAAACTGAGTAATCTTAGGAGATTAGAAAAGTTTGATTCTCATCTCTCCCGTCTTTCACACAGTGGCTACAATATACTGGGTGCTCAATGTGTGTGAATCACTGTATGAAGAACTTTAAGAATAGGCTCTCATCTAGGTCTCAAGACTACCTCTGAGATTCTTTCTGTTTTACATGTAAGGAAGTAGAGCCTCAAAGAAGAAGTCGTGTGATAGATATCCTATAGCCAGTAAGTGTCAGAACCAGGATACAAGGCCAGGTTTCTCTGAATCCAGTTCCAGGCTTAACTATTACATAAGGCTATACTTTTGTACACACTGTTCCCTTAATCAACTAACTTGTAATTACTGGTGACCAGGAGTCACATCTTGTACTGTTTGATGCAAATCACTAAGCTCTCAAATCACTAAGTATGAGACTGTCTCCATTTAAGTATTTAATCAGAATCCACTGAACAAGTGAATGCTGAAGTCCACTTAACGGTCTCTGAGGGGCTTGGAGAAGTTGAAACTCCCATATTTACCAAATAAGTATGTTCTTGTACTTAAGAAAATACAGCTGCTTAACTCAGTTGATTTGAGCATGATATGAATGAGGCCAAGTCATAGATGTAATTCCCTTGTGGGCTGGTTCACTTGGCACACTTTTTATGCTCTCAATCTTAAATAGACTTTCTGGCAAATGCAAATACATAGAATTTTCCCCAAGGGAACTGGGGAAAGAAAGAAGAAAGAATGAATCGGTGCCAATTCATCACCACTGCTGGAAAAACACCTTGAATAATGTTACCTACTTCTGGTAGGTCACTGGTGTGGTTTATGTTTACCTAAGAAGAATTGTTCATAATTATGATGTTCTGTGCTTGAATTTGTTATACTGAAATACTAATTAAGACACGCACCTTAAATAGAAGAGCATATATTAATTTAAACAAAACATTAAAATTATTTCTTAACGACTTTATAGCAGAAGAAAATATCCTTGATTCTCTTAAAAATGAATTTGATTTATACATAAGAATACCTTTACTAAATTGGTATATTCCTAAAGGGTTCTCTAGTCATTGCATTATAAGACATTTGCTTTTGGAAGAGAAAAGAAGAAAGAACCTTAGCATATAATGTATTGTGCTAGAAAGGTTATGATGGTTCAGGGCAGATGATCCCTTACTATACAGCTTACTATCTGTGTGATCCAGGATGATTTATTTAGTCCTTCTGTGCCTCAGTATTTTAGCTGTTAGAAAATCCTGTGGACCCTACAGGGTTGTTCTGAGGGTCTAGTGAAATGATCTGAGTGAAGCACTTCACACACAGGTGGTCTTTTAAAAAAAAGTTCCCTCCCCTCTTTATTTCTCAAAACACCTCTGAGTTTATTTTTCTGAATTGTAAGTGGTGTGAATAATTAGGAAAATTGTTGTGAAAAAAGGTATCATTTTAAAAATATGTGTGTTATGTTAACATCGAATGTATCTTTTAAATGGTTGACATTTTTTCCCAAGAAATTTTTATTTTGGTTGATTCTCCATATGGGCAATTTTTGTTTTAGAAATAAGAAAGTATAACTTCCTTAATGATTTTGCCTTTCCTTTTGGCAAAGGTGAATTTTAGTTTTTTTCTGATGTAATGTAAACGACATTGTAATGAAAACAGTAGGCTCTTTGAGGAACAATAGCTTCTCAAAAGGGGCTTTGGAATACAGAGGTTTTCATGGCACTAGCTGCTGGAACAATCATCTTTGTGAGTCATTCTATAGAGTAGAGTGTAGTTCATCTCCTTATCTGTAAAGAATCACTTCAAGCTCAGGCATTATGTTTCTTCTTGGGTCAGCTACCCTCTATATAAACCAATATTGTTCTCTTCAACAAACAGGCAAATTGGCATCTTTGGAAAATTAGATTAGTTGCAAACCCCAAAAGAAAATAGATTGACTAATGCAAGACTCAGTGCTTGCCAAATAAGGTATTTGGAAACGTTCATAGAAAAGAAGGACTCAGCCCACATCAACCGCTGGGCACCCATCTCTTTTTCTTTCCAATGTGGCTCCATTCTTCAGCACAGAGCTTTCATTGTGCTGAGCCCCCGGCCTCTGAGTGGCATCTATTAATCTCTGTTACTCATATTCTCATTTTTCTGACTAATGTTGCTCTAAGAAAATTTAGTAGGGGAAAAAATAAAAATATAGCCTGTGAGGGGAATGATAAGGACAAATATATGAAATAGATGGAAGAATCAGAAAAAAAATCAGAGTGGAAGCATTAAGAATTTATGCAGTACAATTTGTCATGAGTTGTATTAACCAATAAAGAAAATGAGAAGTTTGTGGATTAATATTTTAAACTCATATCCTGAATTAGAAGCCAGCAAATCAATGCCAGGAACGAGCACATGTACTCAGCAATTAGCAGGAGGGGGGAAAAAAAGTGAGTTAGTTAATCTGCTTTAGAACCTACCTTGGTCCAATTTTGCATTCTGATCAAACCGTTTCAAACTAGTTGTCATTTACTTTTAAATTGCTGGTACAAGAGATTTGCTGTAAATAGAAGTACTAATTGCACAGACTTGAGCCAAGCACACATACTGTATGCTGGGTATATTTGTCTTTTGCTGTACAGCTCTGCCAATGAACCTGCTCCTGCTGTTTCTACCCTTTCCTTTCTTGGGCACAGCACACTCATTTACTAAGCTCTCTGGTGTGCATGTAGGTGTGAATGTATGTGTGTGTGCATGTGGTATGTGTGTGTAGATTCTTATAGATAAGTAATTGTCCGGAGCGATGAGGCCCGGAGTTAGCCGACCTCTGTTGCTTGGTTTCCGCAAAGCGGAGACAAAATGGCACATTTCCGGGTTCTTCATTATAACCTGTTTCCGCGCGCGCCTAAAACCTTTCCCGCGCGCGCCTAAACCTTTCCCGCGCGCGCCCAAACCTTTCCCGCGCGCGCAAACCTTTTCGCGCCCAGAAAGATATGCAGCCTATGGCGCAGGTGCGATCCCGCGCCCGGGAGAATTACAAACCCACGGCGCATGCGCAATTGTAATTTGAGAAGACCCGGCCGCCCGTCACCGCCCTGGCCCAACCTCTTCCCCTGCCAGCCTATATAAGGCATCGCACCACCATTATTAAACGAGACTTGATCAGGCTATTTGTCTTGTCTCCATTTCTCGTGTTTTCTTGTCTCCTCCATTCCCACTCCCCCTTTCAGGGCCCGTTCGACTGTCCCGCGGGTCGGGACAAATAATAGCTTGAGCATTCAAAACAATTACCTTTCATTTGTTCCTGGGACTTCAAATCCCATTTCTCCAAATGGGGAAGGCTACTGTGTTAGCCTAAGGAGCCACGGATGTCCTGTTGTCATTTTCACTCTTTCTAGATGGCTTTTGTCTCTCTTCAGTTTCACTACTTTCCATAAAAGGTACAAAGGGGTTAGCTATTACATTGCTCTCTGTTCCCACCTCTCTCAAGCTACTGCTTGTCACTGAGTAATAACTGAGAGAACTCTTTATGTGAACTAGATGGAATTGCTGATAATTGGGGGTTAGGGGGTCAGGTCTCAGGTTGGGGCAAGACTCAAAGCTGTGCTGAAACTGAAAAGGGAATAACCATCTAAATCTAACTGTATACATCCTTCCAGGAAATTCTTGGAATGTGAATTTTATAAGTTATGAAAAGAATTGTAAAGAAATGATTTACACATGCTGTATACCAATTGGCAGGAGATGATGTAGTGTTCTTTTCTTATTTCTTAAAAAAATCCAGCTTACTAAAAATATTTTTGTAATGTAGATTCATTGCAGATCATCAAGGATGAGCAAGTACATGGATGAACTGACACCAAACCCTGTTTTGACAGTTTCCAGGGGGGAGGCATCCTCATGTCCGTTCCCTCCATCAGGGGAAAGGTTAAACTTCCAAAGCCAGTGCATTAATGACCGTTTACTTCAAAAATATTTTATTTTATTATGACATGTAGTATTCATTACCTAGACAACCAGCTCCTTGGGAAGGGCGTGCCAATCAAAGAAAGTCAAGATAAAGCTCAGAAGTCAATATTGAGAGTACAGGATTCAAATCAAATTAAAGAAACACTACTGAAATTGTTAACCACTTGACTTGTCAATGAGTAGTCTCAGACACGAGGAAACATGACTTTGCAGATATTTCCTCCTTAAATGGACCATCTGTGTATTTACTGGGTCTAGAATTAGCTTCTTTCCAAGTTGTTAATAAACTCAAATCTTCAGTGCTACCTTCATCATGTAAATGTATTGTTTTCCTTAGTGAATTCTAAGGTCACAGGGGAGACTCCTAACAAATGAAGACTCCTAACAAATCAATCCTGTCTGGACACAAAGGAAAAATCGGAATTGCCAGATACTCTCTTGGTTACTCCCTGGTTGCTGTTAACAAGCAGCCTGTTCACCTGCAGCCTCTAGACAGGGAACAAGGGGCACAGCCTTTCCCACTTTATTGGTGACTAACTGGCAAAGCAGGATTCCACTAGCACTGCTTGGCTATCAAAGCTGGGCAATGTAATCCTCTAAGCCACCTGTTTAGGCAAGTGCAATATGGCTTTATACAATTTTCTTGTTTAATTGGAACTGTTTAGGTAATCCTTTTTCATGTCCCTGTTTCTACTCCAAATAAAGATGATCTTAGAGAATCAGAACTCTCCCCATCTAAACTTCGCATGAAATTTGAACATGAACTCAGTCACTCGACATGGAAGGGATGGATGGCATTGGTCCCATCAGAGGCATCACCATTTACTAAGTGTCTTCTGGCTTATGTATTTAGTTGCACTTGAAATGATAGCATTTTGGGAAATTTGAAGCTACAACGGAGAAGAGCAGGGTTTTGTTGTTTGTATTTTTAAGCAGGTATTTCATGAATACTGTGTTTCGTGACTCGAATCAGAAGTTAACTTTGAAAAGTAGAATTACTTTCCCCCCAGCCATTGACATTTGTGATCAATGGGTGCAGTTATGTCAGAACTATTATCTCTTAAAGGGAAGACTCTCTGTATAGACACTCAAGAGATCGTCTGGCTTTCCCTTCATTTCGTAGAGTTGGTTTCACACTGACGTTCTTAAATGTCCAAACCCAAACTGTGTATAATCGAGTGAATTAGCAACCTATACTTTAAACAAGTCAAAGCACTTAATTTTATTCCTTTTTATTCTTCCTTTCAAAGATTATAAATAATAATTTTCTAAATTACCTAGTACATTTAAATAATCCCACTTAAAATCTTCATTCAGGTAGTAGTTCTTCCATTGCTATCCATTAGCTTTTAACACATAATATATTTTTTGCTCCTCACCATATACTTACATATGGAAAATAGATGATAGTTAAAAGTCTTTTCTACTTGCTCAGGTCCTATGACCCTTGTAGCACTTGACACAGTGGACACCCACCCTCTGCTTATCCAACCATTATATTCTCCCTCCCGTGGTCGTGTACATGCTTGGCTCTTTGCTTAGTCTTCCTTTGTAATTCTTTCATAATTTTTTTCCATTTTGCTTATCTGCTGTACTTCCTTACTTGACACACAAGTCCACAGTGGAGGGGAGCAGTGAGGCGGAAGGTGCTGGATGACCACAGAGCCTCATCAAAGTCCTTTCCATAGTGCAGTGATCATTGCCTAGAGCCTCTTGGGATTAGGAATCTGATAACATTAGCTTCAGAAATTGATCATACATTCTTCATCCTTATGGAAAATTTTACCAGAAATGGATCCTTTTAACTGGATTAAATTACATTCAATGGCAGTGAGATATAGAGGAGCCAAGGGAGCTGGATATTCCTGTCTTCTGGTCAATGCATTCTGTCTTTGAGGCAAGGATAGGGAAGCCACGTTATACCATTAGCAGGCTGCATAGTGAGCACGGGACAGGACAATGAGGAGCAGACTATGCAATTTATTTTCACAATAAGGATGTGTATTTTTTAATTTTTAATTTTTTTTTGAGATGGAGTTTTGTTCTTGTTGCCCAGGCTGGAGTGCAATGGCACGAACTCGGCTCACTGCAACCTCTGCCTCCCAGGTTCAAGCAATTCTCCTGCCTCAGCTTCCTGAGGAGCTGGGATTACAGACATGCACCATCTCTACATGTATTTAGTAGAGACAGGGTTTCACCATGTTGGTCAGGCTGGTCTTGAACTCCTGATCTCAGGTGATCCACCCTTCTCAGTCTCCCAGAGTGCCGGGATTACAGGCGTGAGTCACCACGCCCCGCCAGGATGTGTGTTCTTGATATGGATTGGAAAGGGTGAGTTTTGAGGCCAGTGTTTCTTCTCCCCATGGGTAGTGCTTGGAGCTTGGATGAGCACTGCCGCTATTTATCTCTGCAATGTTCTTTCATTTCTGCTTCATTAGCTGATTCCCATGATGCCATGTCCTACTTTATGCCCCCCTCGTACCTTGCTCATATCCCCACACCTTCATTATTCCTTATGAATGGTCTTTCCTTCGGGTGTAGTCGTATCTTAATGGATATAGGGACTCTTCTATCCTCTGAGTGATTAGAAGCAGATTACATAAAGGATAATTGATTTAATTTGTGTAACTCTCATTTATATTTCCATGATTTCCAAAGAAACTAGTGCTTACTATGGGTACCTCTTTGTCTTCTTTCTTTGTGCTTTTTGTCATGCAACGTTGTATGGTCAAAGGATTTTACAAAATTTCAGAGGCAGATCTCTCTGTCTCTGGGTAGCTATAGATTTGGGGCAAGTTATTTTTACTAATTGAGCTTCAGTTTTTCATTAACAAAATAGATCATAATAATATCTATGTTTAAATGACTTCAGCAATGTGGCTCATTCCCACGGTCTCATCTGTAGCCCACATTATTCTTCTCAGGTCCAGACTGGTTACCAGTTGCTTACTAGTAAACTTCACCTGATGTTTCACTAACAAATTAAACTCAAAGTGTTCTTAAAGTGAATCTTCTCTCCCTTTAACACCGCGATGCTTCTTCTCTAGAGCAGGATGGTATTAGGTGTTGAGTGAGATTTATTTTAAAATTGTGATTCAGGCCCAAAGCTGCAAGCAAAAAAAGCTAAATATTACCCACATTTTACTTATTTATTTTTTTGAGATGGAGTCTCACTCCATTGTGCAGGCTGGAGTGCAATGGTGGTATCTCGGCTCACTGCAACCTCCGCCTCCCAGGTTCAAGTGATTCTCCTGCATCAGCCTTCTGAGTAGCTGGGATTACAGGTGCACGCCACTTCGCCCAGCTAATATTTGTATTTTTAGTAGAGATGGGGTTTCGCCATGTTGGCCAGGCTGGTCTGGAACTCTTGACCTCAGGTGATGCACCCTCCTCGGCCTTCCAAAGTGCTGGGATTACAGGTATGAGCCACCGCGCCCAGCAAATAACCCACATTTTAAATGCATGGAGCATACCATTAGGAGTTGGGAATGTTCCCTGAGGGTCTGATGAACTGTTTCAGTTGAGTCAGCTGTGTTCCAAGCCCTTCCCACCTCCGCTGTTTTTCACTTGCCTCCATCTCTCTCCCATCTTTTTTGCCATCCTTGTCCCAGCAGCAACAGGAAATTGTAAAATTTGATTTGGAACCATTGAGTAAAAATACTTCTGCCTCCTCTGTCTTTCCTCCTCACCTTTAGACCAGAGAGGAAGCACTGGCAAAGGTGGGGTAGGTGTAGGAGTTGTGTGTGAAAGAGTTCAGGCCTCCAACCTCTACTCCAAGCTATTAGAACTTCACGCCTAAGATGGGATGGTGAGAAAAGGGTGTTTGAAAGAGAGCTTTAAATTCCCGTGATACTGAGATTTCTAAATTACCAGGACTGAATTTAAGGAAACAGAATGAGACTGTTCTGAGAGTAAAAAATATTAGAAGAAAGTCAGATACCAAATGGGAAAGAATGTGAAGTGTCTTCAATACTTTGCTAGAGGGAAGTAAATTGATTAAGGATTTTGGAATTATTTTGTAATGTTGAAGATAGTCACACCTTGTGAGCCAGCAATTCTGCTCCTAGATGTGTAGTCAAGATAAGCTCATAATTACATACACAGGCCACAGGTACAAAATTGTATTTAGCAGCACTGTTTGTAGCAGTAAAAACAAATGAAAAAAAGTGATAACAGAGATGTTCATAGAAAAAAAGAGAAAATAAATACATAAATAAATGACTGTGGATCACAAAATGAAATATTATAGAGTGGTGGTAAATGAATGAACCATAACTATATTAAAAAATGGGGATAAATAGTAGTAATATGATATTGAGTTAAAAAAAATCCATCCCTAGAAGTTTATATGTAAGTTGATCACTTTGTCTTAAACCAACATTTGTGATCAATAATTATTTAAACTCAAGAGAATGATAAACATAATTTGGGATAATTGTCCTGGTAGGTAACAGGAGACCAAAGATAGAATGGGGAGGCAAACACATATAGATGTAAGTTTATTTCGCTCTTCTAATTATTTGATTGGGTAATTGATTTATGGGTATTGATTATATTACTAATAAATGTAAAATAAATAGAGGGCCATGAATGATGTCAATATATAGTGAAACATGTATACTGCTTTATCTAATGTTGTGTTCTTGAAGTCCATGAAGAAAAAAAGTAGGGAAAAAAGTTATGAAGTCAAGTGGGGATGAGATGATTGATGGAGCATAGCTGAAGGCAGTTACTGGAAAAAATTAAGCTGTTGTCCCAACAAGTTAAGGCTTCTCAATGAAGTATTTCCAAATGCATGAAACCGCCATTCTCCCAATTGCCCAGATTTAAAACTGAGTCATCTTCTTTATCACATTATCCAGTCCAGTGTTTTTAAACCACAGGTCATGACCCAGTAGATGAGGAAATTGGTTTAGTGGTTTAACCTCAGTTTTTAAGTAAAAAAAGAAAGGGAATTAAACAAGAGAAAATATTAGTGTGCATTACACATAGTAAGGGAAGCATTTTTGTGAAATGTTTGTTTCAGTGATGTATGCAAATGTGTATGTGTTGAATTATAATGTAATTAGAGGTTTGCCTTAGTCCATTTAATTTTGCTAAAAAGGAATACCTGAGTCTCGGTAGTTTATAAAGAAAGGAGGGTTATTTGGCTCATGTTTCTGTAGGCTGTACAAGAAGCATGGCACTGGTATCTGCTGGGCTTCTGGCGAGGACTTTTCTGGTGTGCCAAAACATGGTGAAGAAGGTCAGAGGCGAATTGGAAATGTGGGAAGGGGGACCAAATAGGAGGAGGAAGTTTACTTTATAACCATCCGCTCTCTTGGGAACTAATTCATTCTCTCAAGAACTAATTCCTTCTCGCCAGAAGGAGAACTCACTACTATAAGAACAGTACTGAATCTTTATAAAGGATCTGCTCCCAGTTCTCAAAAACAAACACCTCCCACTAGGCCCAATCTGCCACTTTGGGGATCACGTTTGAACATGAGTTTTGGCGGGCACGAACAATCCATATCCAAACCGTAGACAGATTACTTGTAAGGAAGTAGTTTTTGGTCACGTATATAGGTCTGTCTGTAATGAATCTATTCCCTCCTTTCCTTCTTTCTGCCCCGCCTGTAGGCAGGATCTCCATTAATCCTCACCTGAGGATAATGGCCTCTTAACTGGCATCTTAATTCTGTCCTGACCTCTTTTCAAACTGCCACAACCTCTTGAAGAATCTAGCTAAAACACAGTTCTCATCATCACCTTTCTGCTCATAATCTTACATTTTCTATTGAAGTCAATAAAGACATCCCCCACTGTTAAAAACCCTCTGCAACATAGTCTGCAATATTGTCCAAACTCACTTTTTAAAACTTATCTACTGACACTTTTTCTGAAGTCTCTTTAAATACTTCACGGTTTCATGGCATTCTTGCAGCACTCCTACATCTTACAGTAGTAATATACATATATCTTATCCTACCATTGGATTTCAAGCTCCTTGACATCAATGCCTAGAATGGTGCTTTGCATATAGTTGCTGTCCAATACATATTAGGTCATGTGAGGAATGGAGCTTGCAATATGATCTTGGACTTCTTTCTATTTATTTTTAATACAGGAGCTTTTTTTTTTCCTTTTTTTAAAAAAAGTATACTGTAAGTTCTGGGATACATGTGCAGAACGTGCAGGTTTGTTACATAGGCATACACGTGCCATGGCGGTTTGCTGCATCCATCAACCCGTCATCTACATTAGGTATTTCTCCTAATGCTATCCCTCCCCTAACTCCCCACTCCCTGACAGGCCCCGGTGTATGATGTTCCCCTCCCTGTGTCCATGTGTTCTCATTGTTCAACTCCCACTTATGAGTGAGAACATGCAGTGTTTGGTTTTCTGTTCTAATACAAGAACATTTATAGCAGCTTTAATAATAACCAAACATAAGCCAGATATCCATCAATAGGAGAATGTATAAACAAACTGTGATACATTCATACAATGAAATGCTTCTTAATAGCAAAATGGAGTAAACAATATATGCAACAACATGAATGAGTCTCATATACATTATGCTGGATGAAAGAAGCCAGACACAAAGAGTCCATATGGTAGGATTCCATATTTATGAGTTTATTGAATAAGCAAAGCTAATCTGTGGAGGAGAAGAAATCATATCAGTGGTTGCTTCTTAGGGAGTGGTGAGACAAGGGTTGACTGAAAAACAACTTGGGAGAACTCTGGGGTAATGTAAATGTCCTGTTGGTAAAGTTCAGGTCACACAGATGAATGCATTTATCAAAACTCATTGACTATTGTATTTAAGATGTGGTGATTTCATTGTATAAAATTATCCTCAAAAAGATCTATAAATGAATATTAAATTCTATTTAGTAATGCATATTCTGAAGTACTTAGGAAGGAGGGTATTAATGTCTACAGTTGACTTTGAAATGCATCAAAAAGACCGGGCGCAGTGGCTCATGCCTGTAATTCCAGCACTTTGTCAGGACAAAGCGGGCAGATCACCTGAGGTTGGGAGTTCAAGACCAGCCTGGCCAACCTGGAGAAACCCCGTCTCTACTAAAAATACAAAACTAGCTGGGTGTAGTGGCGCAGGCCTGTAATCCCAGCTACTCAGGAGGCTGAGGCAGGAGAATTGCTTGAGGCTGGGAGGCAGAGGTTGTGGTGAGCCAAGATCACACCATTGCTCTCCAGCCTGGGCGACAAGAGCAAAACTCCATCTGAAAAAGAAAAAGAAAAAAAAGCATCAAAAAGTAAGATAGCTGATAGATGAGTAGAAGGATACATGGGGTAAAGAGAGAACAGATAAAGTACGTGTAGGAAAATGTTAATGGCAGAATCTAGGTTATATGGGTGTTAACCCATAACAATTTTCAAATTTTCTGTAATTTGAAAATTTCTATAATGAAATGTTGGATGGAAGAAGACAGGTAGAACAATGTAAAATGCCTCCTGGTTTATGATTCCTGATTAGTAATTGATTTTTTTCTGTCTCTGTGATGAAAAAGTCAGTCTTCCCTTATGGCTCCAGGGATGACTGGAGGATGGGATATAAGGAAAGTCTTTCCAGAGAGTTAGGGGTAGCGGGAGCTTGACTAAGATAAAGAGGGGAACGTGCTGGGAGGCAGATGGTGGTAGCACTGGGGAATATACTAGTCAGGGTTCACCCAGAGAAACAGAACCAGTAGGAGATATATAACAAGAGATTTACCACAAGGAATTGACTCAGGCAATTATGGGGGCCAGCAGGCAAGTCTGAAATCAGTAGGGCAGGTCTTTGGGGAAGGAAGCCTGAAAGCTCTCAAGCAGGAGCTGAAGTTGCAGTCTATGGGCAGAATTTCTTTTTCTTTGGTCTTAGATTTCTTAATGACCCTAATTTTGAGTTATTTAATTATTAGGAGCAGTGGGAAATCTTTAAGTGAGTTTGCACTATTATAAATTCTCAAATTTGCCTTTATAGAATTATATTAAGTGGCTTGAATGCAAATGTCATCTGACTTTTTCCAATTATTGATAATTCACATTATATATAGCTGAAGTTATTAAAAATGAGGAAAACTAAACATTTTTACAATTAAGGTTATACTCACTTAGGAGAAATATAGAATTAAGACAAAATTAGAACAAAAATACAAGCACTAGAATATTTTAGGTGACATAGCATTTATATTGATGAATTTGTTTCTTTTTACGTTATCCTGATTGACTATTTGATTAAGTCATTTAAAATTCACTTTCTTTCATTTTTCCTTAGGAAAGTAGCTAAGATTTTCCATTTTATAGTTATTACAAATGACTCCAACTTTTTTTTTTTCTCAGCAAACCATAATAGAATAGTGAAATCACATAAAATAGAGAATCTGGAACTCATATTAGAACATGGTTTGGACTTTTCCAAACAAACAGCTAAGGAAAATGGAGCAGAATAATTTGAGCTAGATCTTCTCTTACACAACTTACCCAAACTCAGTGGTTGAGATGAAAAGGAGCAAAATGGCTGAAATGCAGCCAAAGGAAAAAGATTTCAGAAAAACAAGGTCCTGGAAAAATCTATGATTTGAATTATCAATTCCTGAATCACCAAGAATTGGCTGTATTGAAACCCTATCAATTTTTAGTTTAAAAAAAGTAACCATATTGTCTACTTGTTTTTATAAATCAGTTCTAGTCGTTTTAAGTAAGATTTTGCAGTTTATGTGGTGAAGTTTCAAAGGATTTTTATTTTGGTTTATATAAAAATTTTCTGAATGGTTTCTGGGCACCAGGTTTTTCAGTTAGACAAGAAATTATTTAGCTACCCAGTCCTCGTTGTGTCTTTGAAGAAAAATAAACATCATTGAAGCCTTTGGCAGGTATTTTTATACAGACATTAAAATTTTTTCCAATTCTTTTTTATAGGCCAGCTATAAGTCAAGCTATTTAACCTAATGAAATTTGCTTTGATCAGGGGAGGCCAATCATCTTTCAAAGCCTTGTTGTGTTTTGAGATGCAAGCAGGCGCCTAATAAATTGTGGGTGCTGCAGTAGCAACAGATCAAAATAGAGGATGATGTTTCATTAGATCATAATACCTGGCAAAGAATGACTGTAAATCAATGGGGAAGCGCTGTTACTATGTGGGTCAGAGTAGGCAGAAGGACGACTTTCTCCTTCCTCTCCTTCATTCCCTTCCCCCTTCTCTCCTTTCTTCTATCCCTTTCTTCTTTTCTCCCCTCCTTAATTTGTTTCCCAGTTTTGCCAAAGTATTTTAGATTACAGAATAATGACTTAAGGCCAAATATTCCTCATCCTTCACTAGGCATTTACAGTGCTAAGTATTACAGAGGGTTATAGGACAATAAGTCAGTAAACGGAACACTTTAAAAATGAATAATAGATTTTAAGGTTTATAGAAAGCCCTTCATAATGACTCCCAGATAAATAAGTATGTTTTTCTCTTGAGAAAAGGGTCTTCAAATAAGCTTTTTCAAAAGATGCAGATTCCTCATAGAAAATTTCAAATGTGGCTTTTGTAGTAAACTGTACAGATGGTACCTGACTTAGAATGGTTTGACTTAACATTTTTTGACTTTACAAATGGAAGGAAAGCAGCATGCATTCAGTGGAAACCGTTCTTTGAGTACCCATGCAACCATTCTGTTTTTCACTTTCAGTACTGTATTAAATCAATTACACGAGTTATTCAACATTTCATTATAAAATAGGTTTTGTGTTAGATGATTTTGCCCCACTGTGGGCTAGTGTGTGTTCTGAGCAGGTTTAAGGTAGGCTAGGCTAAGCTATGATGTTACATGGATTAGGTGTATTATACACATTTTCGACTTAATGATATTTTTAATTTACAATGGGTTTTTTGGGATGCAAACCCACAGAGGAGCATCTGTATGTTTTCTCATTCCAAATAAGGTCAAAGCCAGGTGCAGTGGCTCATGCTGTAATCTCAGCACGTTGGGAGGCCATAGCGGATGGATCACCTGAGGTCAAGAGGTCAAGATGAGCCTGACCAACATGGTAAAACCCATTCTCTATTAAAATTACAAAAATTAGCCGGGCTTGGTGGCTCACACCTGTAATCCCAGCTACTCGGGAGGCTGAGGCAGGAGAATCGCTTGAACCTGAGGGGCGGAGGTTGCAATAAGCTGAGATCGCACTAATGCACTCCAGCCTGGGAGACAGAACTGGACTCCATCTCAAAAACAAACAAAAAAACCATAAAGAAAAGCATAAGAAAAAATTTAAAAAGGCTAAATGATTGGGGGAAACTCCTATATTATATCATCAGTAGGAATTTTCTATGTTTCTTTTTTCTGATTACCAGAAATACAGATTACCCCACAAGTTATAGGCCAAGTTCCTACTTAGAGCTACCCATCTCTGCCTCTGAGCTTGATTTAGCCAATTAATTAGCCATTATTTTTTGTTTGTTTTCAACAACCAATTTATTTTATTTTTTAACAACAACCAATTCTCTAACTCTCTGACACCAATTGGGTGTCTGACAATTCAGTGCAATTCTGATGCTAACTACCTGGAGTTAGTACAGACTCCACAAGTTAAGGGCTCAGTCCCATGCTCCATCCCTTACTCTCCACACTAGCTGCAAATGGGGCCCCAGGCTACCTACACTTTTGCCTGACTCATTACAAATTTGAGTGTTCCCACGACCACCCCCCTCAGGTTCTATAATTCACTAGGATGATTCACACAACTCAGGAAAGCACTATACGTATAATTACAGTTATAATCTAAAGGGTACAACTCAAGAGCAGACAAGTGGAAGAGATATATAGGGTGAGTTATGGAGGGTGGTGATGGTGGTGGTGGTATGTCTCTGCTGATGATACCACCCTGTCAACACATTGGTCTGTTCCCTGCATCTCATTGTTCAACAGCTTTTATCAATATTTCACTATGTAGGCCTGGTTGATTAAATCACTGGTCTCTCTGATTGAATTCAATCTCAGCACCTTCCCTTCCCCACAGGTGGAGAAGTGGGCTGGAAGTTCCCACCTAATTATGTGCTTGGTAGTGCTTGATGGTTCTGGAAACCATCTCCCATTCTAAGCTCTCTAACAACCCCAACATGAGTCCTCATTAGCATAAACTAAAGTGTGGTAGAAAGGGGCTGTTTATGAGTAAAAAAAGACACACCTATCACCCAGGAAATTCCAAAGGTTTTAGGAGATCTGGGCCGGGAATTGGGGATAAAGATCAAAAAAAAATATATATATATATATATTTATTTATTTTTTAACAGTCCAGGAACATGATGCAGCCTGGACAGAGCAAGTTTAATGTCTCTGCTGTACATAGAATTAACACCCTTTCCCCTCCTCATCCTTATGCTGGCAATAGGATATGCACTAGAAAATTTTGACTCTTAAAGTGAATGAATAAAAGCATGGGCTCATACACCTTCATAGCTCTTTTCAGAAAGGATGCTTATAATTTAAAGATGTCCTAATGGGAAGGAAAGGTACAGGGCAAGAGGCTGTTTCACATTTTAGTCCATTAGTCTTTGGCAGAGCCCAACCAAGGCCAAATTCACCTAGGATGCCCAATGGCTGTGGGGATCTCCACAGGGTCAAGTAAGCAAGCCCAAATGAACATGTTGGATTAAAAAAAAAAACAAGATCTAGAAACTCTTGAAGGAAGAGCTTCACCCTGAAAAGGGAAGAGGAAAATGCTTGGAGGAGAAGGGCGGAGGGTCAGCGTGTGATCTCTGCTGTGGTGGTGGGCAGGGGCTTAGGAGTTAAGCCAAGGGTGCCGAAGACACTCGGCAGCAGTGGCTCTCTTCTCGGGGATCAGCTCCAACATGGGCAGTAAGAAATCTGTGAAGCCAGCTGCCTCTTCCTGAGACCACTCATACTTCTCCACTAGAACCTCAAAAAGGCCCCAAGGTTTCAGCTTCGTGATACGTTTAAGGTCACCTTTTTTGGTGAAAAATTCCTTGGAGTATTTTCCTGCCACAATGAGCTTGCGAGGCACCTTCCCCAGAAGTTCTATGATCATTGCAATGTGATCTTCATCTTGAGTGTGCTCTTCCCCTGAAAGCGGTTCAGACAAAGAGTCACCTGTGGCCAGCTCAAAGACCATGCACGCTGGGCTCCAAATGTCAGCAGGGGTATTATAGCCAGATCCTATCAGAACTTCCAAGGAACAATACTGCCTCGTTTGAATATCTTCAGTGAAATGTTTGTGCACCCAACAAGCATTTCCAAGATCAGAAATCTTCGCCTTGAGCTTTTCTGCATTTTTTGGCTCAAGGGGATTAACAAGAAAATTTCCAGCCGTGGATTTTCCTTTGTTGTCCAGTGGTCCATTATGTTCTTGCTCTTGTTCCTCTTCACAGGGTATCTCTGCCCGAATGCTTTCTTGAAGTTGGCTAATGTGTTGTTCACTGAATGACTGATCCACAGTTGAGGAAGACTGGCACACCATGGTGTCTGACACCTCAGATTTTATAGGTGTACAAGAGTCTGTTTCTTGAGATGTGCTTCTGTCTCCATTTTGGGAGCTTAGGAAACTAGATTCCTGATTCAAATTTTGAACATCACAGTCATTAGCATTATGTAGATCCTCTTTATGTCTCAATGTTTCACTATTACTGTTCTGAGTATAATTAATGACTGTCATCACTTCATTGCAATTAATTTCTGCTGCACCACCCTCTGTATCACGTTCCATAAGTGTTTGATCCTGGCTAATGGTACTTGACTCCAAGTTTTTCTTGGGTCATTTTATTAGGTGGGTTCTCTTTCAAGGGTCTTTCAACAGGACTCTCTGATTCTTCTTGCTTCTTTGGTCTTTTTTGCACAGGGCCCGACTCTTTCTCCATTTCCTCAATTTCCTGCATTCGCTTCTCTAGTAATTCTGCCTGGCGCTTCTGCTTTTTCTTCAATTTCTTCTTCTTATTCTTTGACATTTTGTCAGCTGGTTTAGGTTGGGGAGCAGTACTGGCTGCAGATCCGGAAGGCGGAGGCGCTCCAGATCTCTGCCATTCTGTTGCTTCTGCAGCCAGCCTCCGAATGTACTGCTCATTCACTGACAATAAGGTGTTCTCTGGTTTAATGTCAGTGTGGATGATACGGCACTTGGTATGTAAGTAATCAAGACCCTGTAACACTTGCTGAATAATTTTTTTGACACAAGGCAGTGGAAGTCCCTGATAATTGGACTTGATGATCCACTTGAGCAGATGATGCCCCAAAACTTCAAATACCGTGCAGACATGTGTTCCATTAACTCCTGATATTTTAAAGTCATCTAGTAGTTGAACAACCATCTCTCTGTTTGGATCATTAGGGTCTGAATTGAGAACTGACTTCAGCAACCGGATTTCATCTAGTGCTGTTTCAGTGTAAAGTTCAGCACTTTTAACTACTTTCACTGCCACAAATTTCTTCCCCTGAATATCCCATGATAACCATACTGTTGAAAAGTGTCCCCAGCCTAACTTTCGGATCACATGATATCTCCCATTGAACAGATCTCCAATTTTCACAAGATGATAACCTCCTTTACAATAATCATTAGGATCTTCCTGCTCATCATCATCGGATCCCAGAATCTCCTCTTCCTGCTCTGGTAGATCACTCTCAGAGTGGGGAGCAGAGCCTCGGTGCTGAGTTTCAGATCTAAAAAATGATACAAAAATGCCCATTTTCCTTTGGGCTTTGTCATTCTTGGCCTTGGTCCTTTTCTTTCGGGCCTGGAGCTCAAGCACTTTCCGCTCCACGGTGAGACCGGTAACCGCCAAGCGCCTGCGCACTCGAGTGGCTGTGACTACAGCTCCCGCCGCGGCCCAAAACAAAAATATATTTTTTAATTATACCACAGACAGGCACTCTGATATAGGGTCCTGGTGTTATTTTCTGTCTTAAATGTTAAGGCCTATTCCCTTAACTGGCACTACTTGAGATCAATCCCATGTATTTACAGGAAACAAGGTTAAAATGGCCTGAGACCCGAGGCCACTGTGAGGAGGGAACATGATACCAGTATCTTCCTCAAAGGGTTCTTCTGAGTATTAGTGAGCTATACATGTGAATTGCTCAGAACAGTGCCTGGCAGATAGTGACTGCTATGTGTGCAGGCTATTATTATTGTGTTTGTTGTTATTAGTATCATCACCACTGTCTTCATTTTGCACAGAAGACTGAAGCTCAGAGAGGTGAAGCGACTTCTGTAAGACCTCCACAGCCCTTAAATACCTGAAGCCAAGGTATAAACTCTACTTTCTAGCTAAGTATTAGACGTGACACTTTTAAGAGCTAGATTTGATTTGGGGGCCTCACTTTGGACATATTCTAAGCAGCTTTAGAAACCTACATTGCATAGCACTTATTAGGCACCGACATGCAGAGAGCTGTCTAATAAATGCCTCTTGATGATGATCATGATGGGGTTTTACGGCTGCTCTCTGTGCGTACGATGCATTGAAGTAGCATAATCACTGTGTCTGCAGCTCAGAAATGGAACAAGAATTTTCCTGCATCACCTATTAGAGTCTTATAGTATAATGTAACTTGGACTGTGATGAAAATGAGCCTGTGGGCTGGCGGTGTCGGGGGCGGGGCGAGCAGGAGGGTGGGTGTGAGGCGGGAGCGGACCGCGGAGCCCCGACTTACGCGAGCGAAGCAGGAGAGCGGCGGTTTGGACGCTGGCGGAGACGCGGGCGAGGAAGAAGGTGAGCCTGAAGTCTGAACGCCGAGGAATTCATGTGGATCATTCGGACCTCCTGTGCAAGAAAGGATGTGGTTACTACAGCAACCCAGCCTGGCAGGGTTTCTGCTCCAAGTGCTGGAGGGAAGAGTACCACAAGGCCAGACAGAAGCAGATTCAGGAGGACTGGGAGCTGGCGGAGCGACTCCAGCGGGAGGAAGAAGAGGCCTTTGCCAGCAGTCAGAGCAGCCAAGGGGCCCAATCCCTCACATTCTCCAAGTTTGAAGAAAAGAAAACCAACGAGAAGACCCGCAAGGTTACCACAGTGAAGAAATTCCTCAGTGCGTCTTCCAGGGTCGGATCAAAGAAGGAAATTCAGGAAGCAAAAGCTCCCAGTCCTTCCATAAACCGGCAAACCAGCATTGAAACGGATAGAGTGTCTAAGGAGTTCATAGAATTTCTCAAGACCTTCCACAAGACAGGCCAAGAAATCTATAAACAGATCAAGCTGTTTTTGGAAGGAATGCATTACAAAAGGGATCTGAGCATTGAAGAACAGTCAGAGTGTGCTCAGGATTTCTACCACAATGTGGCAGAAAGGATGCAGACTCACTGGAAAGTGCCTCCAGAAAGAGTCGAGAAGATAATGGATCAGATTGAAAAGTACATCATGACTCGTCTCTATAAACACGTGTTCTGTCCAGAAACTACTGATGATGAGAAGAAAGATCTTGCCATTCAAAAGAGGATCAGAGTGGAAACTGCTCTGTTGTGTGAGAAAGACAAGGAATGTGACCTTACTTATCCGTCTCCGTCAAAGCAGCTTTTGAGCCCTGCGCTGGGTTACGCCTCAGATGCTGTGTGTCCCTGTTAATGAAGACATCCCAGAAGTGTCCGATATGGTGGTAAAGGCGATCACAGATATCATTGAAATGGATTCCAAGCGTGTGCCTCGAGACAAGTTGGCCTGCATCACAAAGTGCAGCAAGCACATCATCACTGCCATCAAGATCACCAAGAACGAGCCGGCGTCAGCGGATGACTTCCTCCCCACCCTCATCTACATCGTTTTGAAGGGCAACCCCCCACGCCTTCAGTCTAATATCCAGTACATCACACGCTTCTGCAATCCAAGCCGACTGATGACTGGAGAGGATGGCTACTATTTCACCAATCTGTGCTGTGCCGTGGCTTTCATTGAGAAGTTAGATGCCCAGTCTTTGAATTTAAGTCAGGAGGATTTTGATCGCTACATGTCTGGCCAGACCTCTCCCAGGAAGCAAGAAGCTGAGAGTTGGTCTCCTGATGCTTGCTTAGGCGTCAAGCAAATGTATAAGAACTTGGATCTCCTGTCTCAGTTGAGTGAACGACAAGAAAGGATCATGAATGAAGCCAAGAAACTGGAAAAAGACCTCATAGATTGGACAGATGGAATTACAAGAGAAGTTCAAGACATTGTTGAGAAATACTCACTGGAAATTAAGCCTCCGAATCAACCGTTAGCAGCTATTGACTCTGAAAACATCAAAAATGATAAACTTCCTCCACCACTGCAACCTCAAGTTTATGCAGGATGATCACAGCTTACATGGAGAGTATTTATTTGAGCCTAAATTGTAGGTAGCCCTTACTACACTCAACTGATTGGGATCTAGAATGTAACTAAATTGCTTATAAATGTCAGAGCATTTTTAAAGGTACAGTATATGGGGATTGTTTTGTTTTGTTTTTCCTAGCAGGGGAAGCTCAGTTAATAATAAAATACTATTTATTTGAAAAAAAAAAAAAAGAAAATGAGCCTGTGGTGATAGTAATTTAATGAGATAGTTACACTGGAACCAAGTTCCCTTTCAGTTGCCTTAAATTTTACCTTTATTGTCTCATTGCTTTTTGCATCTGAACTTGGCAGTTAACGGTCTCTGTAATAAATTCAAAGAGAGTTTAGAATAATGGAGGCTGAATTTTCCTTTTTTGTGTCTACCTAAGACATGACATTATTACTTAGGTTTTGCCTTAGTATTTTTAAAATCAACTTGATGTTTTTATCTTCCTGGCTATATAATTAATAATTTATTAATTAAAATGTGGATTGGGTGCTGATAGCAGATAGCAATTTACACTTAAGAATTTGAACTAGGCCGGACGTAGTGGGTCATGCCTGTAATCCCAGCACTTTGGGAGGCTGGGGTGGGCACATCACTTGAGGTCAGGAGTTTGAGACCAGCCTGGCCAACATAGTGAACCCTCATATCTACTAAAAATACAAAATTTAGCTAGGCATGGTGGCAGGTGCCTGTAATCCCATTTACTGGGGAGGTTGAAGGGAGAATCATTTGAGCAGTGAGCCGAGATCACATCACTGCACTCTGGCCTGGGTGACAGAGCAAGACTGTGTCTCAAAAAATAAAAAACAAAATAATTTGAAATGAAGTCCCTTAGCTCTGTTTCCCATTTTGTTGCTACTTTTCTTTATCAACCTGTTAAAATTAGAAAAATACAAGTAAGTGGGAGACCCATATCTGCAACCTCTTATTTTGTTATGATTAAACTGAGTTTCAAGCTCATTGCAAGTGTTGAAAAATGGAAGCGGCCTTGGAAACATTTTTGCCTGATTAGGAATGCTTTAAAATTACCACTCTGGTCAAGATAAATTGATGAAAAGATATTCATTATGCTTGTGCTAAATATCACACCAGAGCTGTGTTCAGCCTGCAAACTTCTACCTCTTGCTTCAATCCTTTGCCTGACTTCTTTTATGCACAGTAGTACAAAGAATTGGAGGAAGCATCTTGGTGCATATAGCCTCCTTCTGGCTGTGTTGATGCCTTCTGCTGACCTCTGAGAAGATCTGGGTAGCGTCTTTCCAGTTTCTAGATCTAGATAGCTTCAAATGCCCCTCCCACTTTCCTTACTCTTTCCCTTCTCTCCATCTTTTCTCTGTCACTCAGGGAAAATGCAGTAGACATTCCAGTTTCTCTTTTATCATCACCTCAAATATTGACAAAATGATAGTCCCAGTTAAAGAAAAAAGCTATGATATAATTTACCGAAAATAAAGACAGTTGTAGCTTTTGTCTTAGGTTAGCTTTAACAGACTCCATTCGCAGTAAAATCACTGTAATATTTTGTCTTTATTGGACTTCTACTTGTAAATAATTGATGAAAAATTACCTGCCAAGCATGAAACAAGGTGTTCAAAATGTTTAGAATTCATTGGGAGAAAGATGCTCTATAAATCAAATTAATCATTGCTACTACAGGTAACATAATTCTGAAACCAGAAGTTGGTCCAACCACTGAAGGTGGCATTAAACCTCCATTACCTCAAGAGACAATTACTAAGCAGCCATCACATGCAAGGGGTCCCTGGAAGTGTCACTGTGGGTGGCATGAGGAACCATAAACATAATCTCTGCTCTGAAGGGCTTAGCTGGGGAGACACACGAAAGCTTTAATCATAACATATAAATCACGCAAGAAGATGCCAAAATGTTCTAAGTAAGGTACAAGATTTACTGGAGGCAGGAAGAGACTAAAGGCAGGCAGAGACTGGAAAATATCTTAAGCAAACAATACTAGTGAGAACACCAGTTTCAAAAGCTACAATTTTTCTGTGTCAGCCAACGTACATGGTTGCAAGCACCTCTGTTTGCCATGAACAGAAGGAAGTTCATTGGATGAGAAGAGTGGGTGTGGTAAAATTTAAGTTGTGTTTTTATGATGCCGGTCTGTGTGGATGGTCTGTAGCTTTTATCTTTAGGGCTATCATTTTGTCAATATTTGAGGGGTGTATCAACTTGCAGAATAACATAGGAACAAAGGGGCAGGCTTGGAGAGGAAGAAACATAGGAATTTGGAGGTCTGTGTTGAAAAAACCATGGTGTACCAATACAAGTATCTATCTATCTATCTATCTATCTATCTATCTATCTATCTATCTATCTATCTACCTACCTACCTACATATTATCTATCTATCTATCTATCTATCTATCTATCTATCTATCTATCTATCATCATCATCTATTGATTTATTTTAAGGAATTGACAAACAATTGTGGAGGTTCCCAATTCCAAAATCTGAGGAGTAGGTAAGCTGGAAGACTAGAGACTCTGGGAAGACTTGATATTACAGCTTGAATCTCAAGGCAGCCTGCTGGAAGAATCCCATTTTCCTTGTAGAAGGTGAATCTTTTCTCTATTAAGGCCTTCAATGGATTGGATGAAGCCCATCCACATTGTGGAGGGTAATCTGTTTTACTCAAAGTCTACTAACTTAAATGTTAATGTCGTCTTAAAAAATATGCTCACAAGCTGGGCACGGCGGCTCACGCCTGTAATCTTAGCATTTTGGGAGGCTGAGGCGGGTGGATCACCTGAGGTCAGGAGTTCAAGACCAGCCTGGCCAACATGGCAAAATCCTGTCTCTACTAAAAATACAAAAAAAAAAAAAAAAAAATTAGCCAGGGGTGGTTGCAGTCACCTGTAATCCTAGCTACTTGGGAGGCTGAGGTAGGAGAATTGCTAGAACCCTGGGGACGGAGGTTGCAATGAGCTGAGATTGAACCATTGCACTCCAGCCTGGGTGACAGAGCAAAACTCTTGTCTTAAAAAAAAAAAAAAAAAAAAATCACAGAAACATCTAGAATAGCCCAGCCACGTTGACACATACAATTAACCCTCTCCCATCACAAAGTCCTCTTTGTAGGCCTGGGCTCGTTAGTCTGCCATCATTGACACCTGTGGGGAACCTGTCCATCAAGAATCAAAGTCCTGACTGGTCACATCTCAGTTATATGCCCACTTCCCCACTACAGCTGGGTGAGGAGACAGAGGCTCTAGTCCTTTGGTTTTCATAGTTGGAGACTGGCAATATCTCCATCAAGAGGCTTCCTTTGAAGGGACACAAGGTTGCTCAGGGAAAGGAAGGTGGAGTTCTGGACAGATGAAAAGCAAATGTCCATGCCACTTCCTTTCTTTGTGACCATATATGGCAAAAGTTCCTTATGTCTAAGCTATTTCTTCATTGAATCCTCCAGGCTGCAGATCTTATTACTTATTTACTTGTTTATCATTTAACTGTCTTTGCTAGAAGGTGAGTTAAATGTGGGTAAGGGTCTTGTTTCTTTTGTTCACTGCCATTGTCTGCAGTTCCTAGAATCATGCCTCACACATAGTAGGTGTTCAGTATATATTTTCTTCATAGATAAGTATATGAATAAATAACAGTGGACACTGTGTAAATAAATATATAGATTAAATTTCCTGCCAGAATTTAACTGCTTGCTACTATGATTTAAAAAATGATGAAAATGAGGCTATAAAAAAATTTCATACTTTGGTTTTTACTCCACAGAACCAAGAGATTTAACAGTAGAAGTTCATTCATAACCATAAATACACACACACAAACCACCTGTGACATATAATACACACATACATGTTAAACAAACAAGAATTATCTGGTTTCATTTTAAAAATATAGGTCTTTATGATAAGAAAGTTGATCCCATATTCATGGGTCTTTGCTTACACTTTATAGATTAATCTTTTCCATGATTTGGACAGTTTCTCATCTCTGAACTGTTATCTGTATAAAGGGGGCTATTTATTAAAAGTTCTGAATATAATGTAGACCTAAGAGAAAACTGGTTTTGCTTCATAAGAAATGAAAAGCATCAGAAAGATACCAATAAAGCGTTTTCCACATGATCAGTGTTTTTCACTAAAGAAATGTTTTTCTATTTTCCATGGCAGAGAATTCCACATCCAAATGTTCCACTGTTGTCAGTAAAGGTTTCCCAGCCGAGAATGAACAATACTCAGTTAACAATAACCCAGTCATGTGTATATTGAGTCCTCAGCCAAAAATTATAATGTGAGAGACTCCTGTACTTGGATGATGTAGGTGACAGAATGCATTTGCCAGCATTTTGATGCTCTTTGCTGAGAATGACCAAAGCCATTGCTTTTCAGGGTGTTCAGTCTTCTGGCCCTCCTGATGAATTTCCCCAGGTTATCCGTTGCTGCATGACAAGTCACACCAAACTGACTGGGAGTGAAACAGCAGCCATCTTATTGTGCTCACTGGTTCTGTGGGTCAGGAATTCAGACAGACCACAAGCAGGGATGGCTTCTCTTTTCTTAGGTTTCTAGGACCTCAGCTAGGAAGACTCAAAAAGCCAAAGGGGGCTGGAAGGACTAGGGACTTGGAATCATCCAGAGGATCCACTTCTAGGGGCTGGTAACATCTGGAAGGTCCACAGCTGGGGCTAGAACCATCCAAAGGGTTCACATTTGAGGACTGGAACCATCAGGGAGGCTCATGTCTGGATTCGTGGCTGGAATCCTCCAGACGGTCTACGGGTGGCTCCTGGCCTAGGCTGACTGAGAGGCTGGACTGTGGACCGCAGTGCCTCCTTGTGGCCTCTCCATGTGCTTGGGCATCTCACAGCATGCTGGCTGGGTTTCCAGAATGTTCTACATTCTGAACCTCAGAGAATCATTTTCTTTGAGGAACGTGACACAGTGGAATCAGACATGGGTTTGAATCTCCACTGTCCAGTAATTAAAGAACTTGTGTGTGTTTTTTCTTTTCTACTTCTCCTCCTCTTCTTGGTTAAAAACTTCTGTGCACTTCTTTTTGTTTTCATATATGTAAGGAGAATCTGGCAAAAAGGAAGGTAAACTTTTTTCCCCCACTGTAAAATGAACTATTAACTAATTGGGAACAGGGTAGGTAATTTTGTAATTTTGCTTAAGGAGCCTAGAAAACTTCTGGGAGGGAAGGGACCAAGAGTATGCACTGCCCCATGAAATTTCCATCTTCCTATGATTCTAAGTTAGAAAACCTATTAGGGTGGACCAGTGTTGCCCTGAGAAAGGCCTAGGGATAGGCGTAAATGATGTGACTCCTAAAATAACATAATGATAAGTGTAGAAAGAGAGGAGCAGTGGGCTGTTTGCAACAACTGGTTGGGGAGCATGTTTTTGCCTTGGCAAAATTTCTACATGAACCACTTGAAAGGGCTGTAAGGTCGAGCCTGGGATACTTGGGCTTGGAGCCCCTTTGACTGAACTTTGTGCTAGGGGAGAGGAGAGCAGATACCTTTTGCTCTTCCTTGACAGAGCTTGAGGATGGGGTGTATAGTTGTGGCAGCAATATAACTGTGGATAAAACAGGGCTGATGCCCTCTAGCCGTGAAAGAACAGCTCTTCCAGCCGTCGGCTCGTTGGTTGTTCAGCGGCCTGCCACTTTCAAGGCACCACCAGGAGCACTGGCTAGCTCTGGAGCAACGTGCTTCTGGTATCAGTTATGAGATTTCCCCATGTGTTTCTGGCATCAGTTATGAGATTTCCCAGCCTTGAAATGGCACTTCTAAGTTGTAGCTCCAGGAAAATCAATAGGTCTGGGCCTTTGAATATTTTAGATACTAGCAGAAAAGTTTGAGCGTCTCAGGGAAGGGAGGCTGAGGGTGGATGGAAAGTGACAGGTGGGGTTAGAGACACGTGCTGGGGACCCTCCAGCTTCCACAGGAAACTATAGGGATGGAAAGCAGAACAAAAATACCAGCCTTACCTGTTGTTGTAAGGGCTAAATAATACAAATAAATACATATGTAAAGCACCTAGCATAGAACTTGGCCTGCATAAGGATCTCAATTAATATTATGTTCCTTTTCCATCCTTTTCCCTTTCTCATCTCTCCCTTCTTCCTTATGGGTGAAAGATCTCTGGGATCAGACAGACCTGGTTTTTGAACTCTGGTTCTTTCATTTGGTAGTTGTGAACTTGGGCCAGTCTCTTAACCTTTCTGAGGCTTAGTTTGGTCATTAGTGAATAGTTTAAAAATATTTTTTTTCATTTGTTTAGTAAAATTAAAATAAAGCTATAAAATGGAATAAAATAGCATTTCCATCCCTTTTCTAAATTTTTCTCTTATCTTCCCTTTTCTACATACTCAACAAAAATCCATGGTCGTTTTGTAATTTCCAGTTTCCAGGGGAATTTCACATACATTCCCCTCTACTTTTCCTGATTGGCACTGTCCTTGACAAGTACTCCTTTGGGACACCTATGTTTCCTAGACTGAATTCCCCCAAATCTTCCTGACTGAACATCCAAGAGGCCATACTCACTTCCTTCCTTGATCCAGGAAAAAAAAATCAGCTCCTGTCAATTTTGGAATGCATCCATTTGAGGCCCACTCTGCCTTTATGTTCATCATTTAACTTCTACCTCAGAGGAACTAGATAAGCTACAGGATTAAACTTGGGTTTTTCACCTAGATGGCCAAGGTATATTACCTTCAGGGATACTAAAACAGTTAGCTATCCCACATGAAGCACCCAAGTTCTCAGCATATGTCATGGTTAGTGTTAATTGGGTGACCAGGAGCTGAGGGGGTCCCTGTGATGAAAGCACATAAGCACAGAGGCTCAGTTTAGCCTTAGTGTATACCTGGCCCCAAACCCAACACTGAAGCATTTCCTTGAACTACGAGTGACTCCACTCCAGAATCAGTGCCTCACACTGGTAGAAATTCCACTCTGATGTTCAAATTCTCTATCTGAAACCCTTGAGTATTTCCATAGCTACCCTGCCATTGGATCAGGTTTGTTTCGTATCATGTAATTGATACTAATGGGAATTCAACCTGGTACCTTCATTCTAACTCCCTCCCAAATGCTACTCTCCTGAAATAGAGCAAATTACTGACTTTTCCAAGCAGTTCCTCTGCCTTTTATTTTGTTGTTGACCTCAAGGAAGAGTCTTCTAAGTATTCAAATGAAAAGTTATGGTGCACAGAATATATTAGAATGGCATTGATATGACAGACACTGCCTTGCATGTGAATAGATGGTTTTATTATCTGGGACAATTATCTAGGTTCCTCTTATAATGACAGAGCTCAAATAAAGGAAAGAAAAACTTTACACACACACACACACACACACACACACACACACACACACACACCCCTTGGACAGAAATCAGGTAGGAGGAAACCTGCCCACTCTCCCCAGTTCCTTCTTATTCTGCCACTGTGAATTGAAGAAAGCTGTCCCGCTGACACAAGGGGCACATGCTTTGAGGTCAATACCCCCACTTCAGGGTGTTCTGGAACTCCCATGTGTTAGTAATAATGATCAGCAGAAGGTAATTTAGGACTAAATGGCTCTGTGATTTTTAACTCTCCAAAGGGAATGAGCACAGTAATACCCAGGTGATATTGATTAATAGATTGCCAAACCCTGAAAGATAAGTTTCAGGCAGTATCTGTATGTTTTGTCCTTCGTCTGGATCTCAGGAAAATAAACAGGGAGACATTGGACAAGAGAATCATGAATTTAAAAGGCACTGACAGCCTTGATGAGCCAGGTCTCATTAGATTAAAGGAGATGGTCATAAATGTAAAAATATGTAGTTGGGCTCAAAAACCCAATTCTAAGGGGATTGAATTGGGAAGACGTGTCATAGCAATGGTGTGTGCGAGGAAGCCTTTTGTATCAAAAGGATGATAACATTGCAGCTATGTAGAAAGTGCCATCAGAGAAATGCAAATCAAAAGCACAATGAGATACCATCTCACACCAGTTAGAATGGCGATCATTAAAAAATCAGGAAACAACAGGTGCTGGAGAGGATGTGGAGAAATAGGAACACTTTTACACTGTTGGTGGGACTGTAAACTAGTTCAACCATTGTGGAAAACAGTGTGGGGATTCCTCAAGGATCTAGAAGTAGAAATACCATTTGACCCAGCCATCCCATTACTGGGGATATACCCAAAGGATTATAAATCATGCTGCTATAAAGACACATTCACATATATGTTTATTGCGGCACTATTCACAATAGCAAAGACTTGGCATCAACCCAAATGTCCATCAGTGACAGACTGGATTAAGAAAATGTGGCACATATACACCATGGAATACTATGCAGTCATAAAAAAGGATGAGTTCGTGTCCTTTGTAGGGACATGGATTCAGCTGGAAACCATCACTCTCAGCAAACTATCGCACGAACAGAAAACCAAATACCGCATGTTCTCACTCATAGGTGGGAATTGAACAACGAAATCACTTGGACACAGGAAGGGGAACATCACACACTGGGTCCTATTGTGGGGAGTGGGTAGCAGGGAGGGATAGCATTAGGAGATATACCTAATGTAAATGACGAGTTAATGGGTGCAGCACACCAACATGGCACATGTATACATATGTAACAAAACTGCATGTTGTGCACATGTACCCTAGAACCTAAAGTATAATAATAATTAAAAAAATAAGTAGAAGGGAATGGTTCTGATTGACCCTGAATTGGTCACATGATGCCTGTGAAACCCGTGATACTCATCACAAACTCCAAGAAGCGTAGGGACAGGCAAGTTGCAGCCAGCTCAGAAGAGAGTGACTAGGATGTTGACAGGGCTTGGTATCATATGAAAACAGTCAAACTAATGCGACTTGGTCTGGAAAGGGAAGACGCACACATATGTTAGTGTCCCAGCTGAGAGGCTGTTAATGTGGAGGTTTAATTTGACTTGTTTTGCTTGACCCCGCATGGGTGATAATGAACAATGCATAGAGCTTCAGGGCAATAGATACTTGGTTTACTTTAAGAAAGAGTGTTTCCTAAAGAGGTCATGAATGGTCTGAGATGTGGTCAATTTTCTGCCGTTGTCAAGTTTTGTCTTGAAATTGGCCATAGTGGGAGTATTTACACCAGGAACCAGTGGCAAACACTACTCATCAGGGCTTTCTGTACTCTCTGGAGAGCTGGTTCTTAAACATTTACCAGTGGAACCATCTTAAAATATAGGTATACTTTTATATGAACTGCAGTAAAACCAATTAAGCTGAAAAGCCAATCAGAGTAGGCATTTAGGCCTAGGAAGTGTGGTGAGACTAATAAGTTCTAAGCTTCCATTGAAGCTGGAAATCCTGAATATATGCTTCTAACATTTACATGTCTTATTTAATATTTGTTTGTTACTGGTAAGACACAATCATCATGATGAGGAAGGCCCAAACCCATTTTTGCATGAGATTGAAATGTAGATCTGGGTAATTTAGTAGTTTGGAATAGGTAATGGAATTGCATTTTACTCTGGTGGTTCGGAGTTCCAGTTCTTTCCATCCACTAAGGAGTGGTACAGGAGTGTGCTGAAACTCCTCATAAACACAGGTGAGAGTTGAGAGTTGACTATGCCCATCTCTTCCCAACCTTGCCTTCAGATACTTCACATTGGCAGCTTGAAATTGGCCACAGTGCGCTGGGCATAGTGGCTCACGCCTGTAATCCCAGCACTTTGGGAGGCCAAGGTGGGCAGATCACCTGAGGTCAGGAGTTCAAGACCAGCCTGGCCAACATGGTGAAGCCCTGTCTCTAGCAAAAATACAGAAATTAGGCATGGTGGTGGGCTCCTGTAATCCCAGCTACTCAGGAGGCTGAGATAGAGAATCACTTGAACCCAGGAGGCAAGAATTACAATGAGCAGAGATCACACCACTGCACTCCAGTCTGGGTGACAGAATGAGACTCTGTCTTAAATAAATAAATAAATAGATAAATAAATAAATAAATAAAAGAAATTGGCCACAGTGGGAGAGAGTATTCACACCACGAACTAGTGGTAAACACTACAGATAAGGGCTTTTTGTACTCTTTGGAGAGCTGGTTGTTAAACATTTACCAGTGGAATCATTTTAAAATATAGATATACTTTAATATGAACTGCAGTATATTAAACAGATAGAAGAAGAATGAAGCTAGCAGAATGGGCCCTAAGCCGTACTCACTTAGCTTCCTCCCTTGCCACTGTGTGTCCTTGCCCCTTGAAAGTCTCTAAGGCACCTCTGCAGCACCCTGTAACACTATGGGATTTAAAACCTCCGGAAAAATAATCCTTTCAGCTCACGCCAGGACTGTATTCTTTTAACTGGTATTTCCCTTTTCCTAGATTTGGGAATACAGACATAAAACAGCAGGGTTTCCCTCAGTTTTATGAGATTGTTTTTCAATAGAATGCCAGAGGGATCAGTTTGAGAACATTGGAAATCTGATTCCTCTAAATACAAGAAAAAATGGTCATAGGAAATAGTGAGTTTCCTCACTTTGTCAATGCTCTTGAAGCAATTGTGAGTTTTCTCTTGTTGAGATGCAGGGCCAGCCCTGGGTGGAGCCAGAAGTTTATGTGTTATAAGGACACCCCAAACCTTTCCATTAGCATATTACCTTTTTTTCTTGGTTAGGCTAGAAACCGGATGCTCCGAGGGAATAAGATTTAGTGGAATGTTGTGAAGTATTCAGGGGTAGGAGCTGTGAAAAGGAAGGTTTATATGATCCACGGACTTTTGGATAGGTTCCTAAAAAAAGTGTGTTGGGGGATTAAAAAGTGTCTACCTGGGAGGACACTTTGTCCACTTGCTCTTTTGAACTGCAGGGCCTGTTTGATGAAGTGACTGAAAATTGCTACAGGAGGATCCCAGAGGCTGTCAGGCAGCGGGAACGTAAGTCCAGGCAGCTTGTGTGAAAAGCTTGAGGTAACCCTGATGTTTCCAGGGGCCCCCAGTGTTCCTCAGCTGGAGAATAGGAGCATGAATGCCACGATCGCTGCAAAACTTATCAAGCAAAATAGACATTCATCACTGCTTGTGGAATTCCCTTTCTTTTCAAAAATGAAAGTGATTTCATGGGCACATATTTTGGTTGAATATTTTCATGGGAATTCTTCTTGTGCTCTGAATTCTGATTTCTTTTAATCTTACCTTTCCCATTTTCTCCAGAATGACAATGGATTCGTTTTCCCTTCAAGGTCTTCTAAATCTATCGCCTCTTTCCTTGACTTTGTCCCCTGATTTCCCTTCTATAAAGTTCTCTTCTTCAGAGGGAGGGGCAGAGTCACGGCTGGCTAGATTGCGGTCCTTATCTCTGCCCACACTCCTTCCTGTTCCCTTCTCTTGCCAAGCTTCCCTCTTCACTCTGCTCTTAGCCCCAGACCTGACTTTGGGCTCAGAGCCTGTTCTGCCATGTGTCCCTCAAGCCAGTCCCATCTCCTGATCAGCACTGCCCCAAATTCGTGTTTTCCTCCGCCTAAACCCATCCCCTTATCTCCCTCCTCTTCAACTTGCTACGTTCTTTGACAACACGGGGGTTAAATCTTTATTTCTTGCCTTCCATTTGCATCTTTTCCTTAAATTATCTAAGGCAAAGTCTTTTAAATATTTGTACTGGAGCTGTGTTATGGTAACGATGTTAAGCACACATCAGAAGATAAAGTATAATGCCACTTTAAGTCTCTTTAAGAGACTTAAGAGGTTAAGGAGAATTGAACATTTTGGCTTCTCAAATGTCCCCAAATAATTAGCAAAAATTAATTTAGACTTATGAAAAATAAATATTATTCTCTTCTTAGAAGAAAATCAGAAGAGATCAGAAGCAGGGACTTAACTGATTGTATAGCTTCAGTTCCTGAGGATGACCAAGTCAATCAAAATTGTCATGCCATGTCATTTTGCAATGGATGTAATTATTTCTAATCAAATAATGGATTTGATTATTTGTAATGGATTTGATTATTTTTAATCAAACAGAGAATCTCCAGGTTCATCAGGTTTAACTTTTCAAATCTGATGATCTGACACCTAGTGTTAATTTTGAGTACTGCTAAATATTTCACATAAAGTGTACAGTATATTGAGTCTCCGTTTTTTATTCCTTTTAGTTTCTTTACATAACTTGTGAGATGTATTCAGGTTACCATATAGTCTCAGGATAGATGTAGCTTACTGGTGTTTAGAATACGCAATGTGACCCGAAGGCAGGGAGCTGGGTCCTATCGTTGTGGGTCAACTGTTCCTATGACCTTGGGCAAGTTACTTTCCTCTTTCAGTCTGCCTGCCCTCAGTGGTAAAATGAGAATGACGGAACATATGGAATATATGATTTATCTCTAGGTCTTTTCCAATTCTGGAACCCTGTGCGTTATCTTTTTAAAGCAATAGTTATGTATGCCAGCTCTATTTTGAAGCTTGGAATATGTTCACCCAATAAACCAGAAAATGAAACAGTTGTTACTTGGAGGTGTATGGCTATTCTTTCACTATGTGAAATTCCTTCAAACTTATGTTATAACAAAGAATTGAGATAAGATTTTGATGATTTATAGTAACGCCATCTAATGGAGCTTTGGTTATCATAAAAATATTCTAGCTCTGTGCTGTCCACCCCTTAACCACTTGCCACATGTGGCTACTGAGCACTTGAAATGTAGCTAGTGAGACTGAAGACCTAAATTTTAATTTTGTCTAATGAAAGATTCATTTAAATGTAAGTAGCCACATGTGTCTAGAGGCTGCAGTCTTAGATAATACAGATTTATAGTGTACGAAAACGTGAGAATTTCTTGATGAATTTGGGAGTGGTATTCACCAATATACTTAATTTACTTTCTTTACTGATTGGCTGTATATTAATCTTGTTTCACATTGACCGTTCCATTTTTGCCTGAATTCACCACACAAGTGCTTTGGGATTGATTCCATAATTGTGTTTTCTCTCAGGGTTTCAGCTATGTAGGTCTGGTTTAATTGAATTTAAGGAAAGATGCTTTTTCTAGTTCACAAACAAAGATTGAAACATGCAAACCATTGAGAACATGCTGTCATGCTTAGTAAGATCAATTTCAAAGCCTAACCCCTACAGTTATTTTTCTAAGCTAATTCTCTGCATTTGAGAGTTCAGGTTTAAATAAAAGCTGGGAGTGTCATGAGATATAAAAATATGTTATTTTCTATTTGTTATGGTGTCTAAAAAAGATAAACTACTTAGACAATATCCTTTAATTTTATTTAACTTAAAATTTAGCTTTCTTGTTAATGGGTACCAAAACACAGTTAGATAGGAAGAATAAGTTCTAGTGTTTAATAGCAGAGTAGGGTGACTATAGTTAACAATAATTTATTGTATATTTCAAAATAGCTAGAAGATTTGGAATATTCTCAACATAGAGAAATAATAAGTGAGTGAAAGATATCCCCATTACCCTGATTTTATCATTACACATTGTATGCATTTATCAGAAGGAATTAGTCTCTTCAATGAAGCTAACATGTATCCCAGAATTACATACAGTCATTATGTATCAATAAAAAATTTAGCTTTCTTAAAATCCAGATTTTTTTTTCTTTGTTAAAAGGATAATAGCCCCATTCCAGGATTTTGAATAGAAACCTCATCCCAGTTGACTAATTCCAAATTATTTATCATTCACTATGTTTTCTTTTGTGCTCTTGCAGCTAAAACAAACTCCAGTTATTTAACTCTTTCATTAGCGTATAATCTGTTGTGATTTCTTCTGTTGGCTTCATATAAGAGACTAATTCCTTCTGATAAACAACTTCTCTAACACACATACACACACACACACACACACACACACCCCTCTAAGAATTAAGGCTTAAGGTGGCTGGGAGCAATTTATTACATTGTTGTTGAAAGCATCTCTCTTAGTAAGATGCATATGCATGGAAGGGAGGTCTGGCCTAAAATAAGTAAAATGACATGTGATTTATAAAGGTTGGGTGTAATATCTATAATTAATTTTATCTTTTTTACACCTAAGCCCACTCTGCCCCCAAACTTCTGCCTTATTATCAAATTGCTGTGCAAAAAAAAGAATATCACTCCCATATGTACGTCAAATATTCAGAACTAGTTACTTTGTACGTTTTAAAATGCAAAATCCATATGGTTTTCTACCATCCAATTAAGGGATAACCCTTATGTATCCAGAAGAGAAACAGGTAGAAATGTCGCCTAAGTAAGTGTTTAATAGTATTATACAAAAATAATTAATATGTTAAATAATGGCCACAATACGCTATAAAACCCTGTGTTGCCTTCTAAAATGAATATTAAATTTTATTTATGAGAAGTTCAGTCTTGTGGGTGTGATTGAGTTAAATCTCTTAAAAACTGCTAAAGTTCTGTAACTGTACATAACAGTATGCTCATATTTTTTTTCAGAATATATGATTAGACAGAATATCCTAAGGGAAGTCTCATATACCTACTTTAACTCAACCACATGAAGGACAATGTGAGTTGCCTCTTGTCCCTAGTCGTATTAAGGAACCACAATTTGAAAATGGTTTTATTAGCATGAATGCTGTGATTCTGCATTCACTAGAGTGACAAACGTTACTCTGCAGGTGAAAATACAAGTTCTCTAGTAACGAGAAATTCCAGACAGGAATACTGTTGTGCCTGTATATTATAATTATTTATTCCATTAATCTATCCAGATACTTATCTTTCTTCTAAACATTAATGTCATTTGTACTGTCTTTCTTCTACAGAGCCTTCAGTGATTCAATGCACTTATTTCTACCAGCTTGGTTAGTTTTATATCATAAATGTCCAGTAGATGGCAGTGCATGCACTAGAATTCACAGAATATCCTCCCAAAGCCTAACCAGAGCTACTTTTTAAATCTGCATTTTGGAAACATTGATAAGGTCTCACACAATGAGATTAAAAGTCAGCATTGAGCTAGTGGCTTCTTCATTTTCAGCCTCAGACAACCAATGGAAATGAAACCTATATCTACATGTTTTATTTCATTGTGTTCTGATCATCTAATACCAAATTGGATTTTAAAATATCACCAGTACAAAACATCAACCTTATTTAAGCTTCTAATCTTATTCACCCTAAAAGATTTTTGGCACAATAAAAAAAAAAAAAAAAGGAAATCACTAACTTAAAACATCCTCAAACACTGGAATGATACATGCAATAAGCCAATTTTCTGTAAGTTTTCTTGATTTCTCAGAGGGGGGCAGACTGGAGTGTGTGATTTGCGGACAGGATGCTGCCCTTTAACGTGAGCAGCAACGTCCTGGACAATGCTTGTCCTCCTAGAAACTGTCTTTGTGTGTTGAAGACATAACTTGTAGATGATGTAGGGAGAATTATTGTTAAACACTGGAAAATGGCTGTCATACAGGCTTCCAGTCTGATTTGTCAACATGAAAAATTTGGAGGGCGGTGGGGAGGCTTCAGGAGGGAGAGAGGGAGAAAGAGAGAGAGAATTGATTTTGCTTTCCCCTAATGGAGAGGAAGTTTCCAGGGAAGTTCTGCGTTTGTGGTTGTTCTGGCATGCCTCAAAAAACTTAGGCAAGATAAAGAACCCATCTCACTCTACTGGGGAGCAGAGAGGAAGAATCATTGTTTTCAAGAGTCGATGCACTCAGAGCATCCACTGGGCGTTTTGTCAGGCCAGAAATAAGCAAGTGCAGGGCTGCAGGAGGTGGTGAGGCCACGGGGTCAGGGGAAGGTGGAGGAGAGCCTGCTCCTGATGAAATGACTGGGAAGGTACCAGCTGAAGTCTGTGACTCTGTTTGAAACCAAGATGCATACAGCATGGTGTAGAAGAGTATGGAGTACAAAAACAGGGAGGCTGAGAGGAGATTAACAAGTGTAAGCCAAATCTTCACACCCACACTCGCTGGACCCTGAATGCTCTTCTCCTCCTCTAATTTTCACTAGGCCATCATCTTCTCAGTCTTCAGGTCTCAGACTTACAGTAAATATTTCTCCAGTTAGTGAACAAATGGATGATGATGCAGAGAAAATTAACATTCCAAGCCCAAGTGTTTGAATGGGCAAAAGAGGCAGCAACTATTGCCATGGTAGTGGTAGCAGGAGGGGAGGGCTCCTCCGTGGGGAGGGTGGCTCTGTGGCCCACTGTACAGAGGCAGGGAATTCAGGATGAGAACCCAAGAAGAGCTCAAGACAATCTTACTTTTGGGTGAAGACTCAAAATAACTGAAATCAGGGTCTTGAAGGGATATCTGTACCCTCGTGTCCATAGCAGTGCTATTCACATTAGCCAGAAGGGGAAAGCCACCCAAATGTCCATGGATAGATGAATGAATAAACAACATGCAGTATATACATAGAATGGAATATTAGTCAGCCTTTAAAAGGACATATGTATTAGTCCATTTTTACACTGCTGATAAACGCATACCCAAGACTGGACTGGACAATTTACAAAAGAAAGAGGTTTGCTGCACCCATCAACCTGTCATCTAAGTTTTAAGACCTGCATGCATTAGGTATTTGTCCTAATGCTCTCCTTCCCCTTGCCTCCCATCCCCCAATAGGCCATGGTGTGTGATGTTCCCCTCCCTGTGTCCATGTGTTCTCATTGTTCAACTCCCACTTATGAGTGAGAACATGTGTTGTTTGGTTTTCTGTTCCTGTGTTAGTTTGCTGAGAATGATGGTTTCCAGCTTCATCCATGTCCCTGCAAAGGACATGAACTCATCCTTTTTTATGGCTGCCTAGTATTCCATGGTACATATATGCCACATTTCCTTTATCCAGTCTATCACGGATGGGCATTTGGGTTGGTTCCAAGTCTTTGCTATTGTAAATAGTGCTACAATAAACATATGTGTGCATGTATACCTATGTAACAAACCTGTATGCTCTGCACATGTATGCCAGAACTTAAAGTAAAATAAAAAAGAAAAGGCAATTAGAACCCAAAAAAAAGGAAAGAAAGAAAGAGGTTTAATAGACTTACAATTCCACATGGCTAGGGAGGTCTCATAATCATGGTGGAAGGTGAAAGGTACTTCTTACATGGCTACAGCAAGAGCAAGCTTGTGCAGGAGAACTCTCCCTTATAGAACCATCAGAGCTCATGAGACTTATTCACTATCATGAGACTAGCACAGGAAAGACATGTCCCTGTGATTCAATTACCTCCCACTGGGACCCTCCCACGACGCGTGGAAATTGTGGGAGTTACAATTCAAGATGAGATTTGAGTGGGGACAGAGCCAAACCACATCAACGTATATTCTGATACATGCTACAACATGAATGAACTTTGAGGACATTGTGCTAAGTGAAATAAGCCAGTCACAAAAAGACAAATACTGCATGATTGCACTTGTATGAGGTATCCGGAGTAAATAGGCTTATAGAAACAGAAATTAGAATTCTGGTTGCTAGGGACTTAGAAGAGAGAAATGGGGAGTTATTTAATGGGTAGAGTTTCAGTTTTGAAAGATAAAAAGGTTCTGGAAATTGCTTAACAATGTGAATATACTAACTGTATACTTAATATGATTGAGAAGGTAAATATGTTATGTGTATATTTACCACAATTTAAAAAATGTTAAATAGAAAGGAAAAAAGAGGTCAAGAGTACATCATGCAGGGCGGAGTGCTTTAGCCAGCATCTCTTTGAGGCTGAGGTTTCTTCCTATATAGTTCAGCTTTGTTTAACTCTTATGGGTTTATGCATTTTTAGCTCAACACTCATGCCACCTATGCTAATTGGGCCTTGACCTTATAATACTGCCATCTTGCCAGTTTTGTTAACGGAGTTGCTGTGTCTCTTAAAAGGCACTGGCCTGTTGCCTGTAGGGCTGGGGTCCTGCCTTGCTCTTGCAGTTCTGTTTCTTCTTTCACTTTATCCTTGTGTAGGGGTGGAGTCTAACCTCAGACCCTGACTTCCTGCTCAGTGACTTTCCTAAAGATAACCCCTGCCTGCATTGATTTCTTGGACCATCTGTTCCAATTAGAGTGACCAACTGCCCTGGATTACTGGGGCTGTCCTGGTTTTAGCTCTCCAAATCCTGTATCCTGGGAAATACCTCAGTCCTGGGGCAGTTTAGGACAGTGGGTCACCCTCTCTGTTACCACGCTCTGTCAGTGTTTCCTCGGTGTTTGACCCTCCAACTCCTGTCCAGGGGCCTTCAGTGGCAGGGGTGATCCTGGCCAGGGTGCCCACTACACAGCCTGGAGTACTAGGCTGTCCCCAGAGCATACCTAGAGCAACTGATACAGGAGGACAGGGAGGATGAGGAAAAGCTAAGGATGTGGAAGGCACTGAAATGCAAAATTGGGAAGTCAAGAAGAGGAAACTGGGTTCTAAGAACTAACATTTAATAACTGTGCTGATATTTTTATGTGAATGAACTAATTTAATCCTTGCAATCTTATAAATTAGAGACTATAATTATCACCATTTACAGGTGAGAAAACGGAGAGAGAGAGAGAGAGAGAGAGAAGAGGTAATTGTTTATACTGGACTTTGAACTCAGACCATCTGATATTAACCCAGTGGCCCTGGGAGCTTGAGAACAGACTAATACCTGGTCCCACGCCTAGAAAACCTAATGTAGTTGGCTTAGGATATGGCCTGGGTATTGGGATTTTTATAAAATCCCCAGGTGAGTTTACTGTGTACCTAGGGTTTTGGAACCACCACAGTTTACAAACCTGGCTTTCTAATAGCTCCTCAATTCTACCTTCCATGAAGGTGAAGGTTCAGAAAACAGGCAGAGCTAGGGAAGTCAGGAACTAAAGGTAGGGCTGGAAGCAATGAGAAAAGGTTCTCAGGTGGTTGCTGTGAATACAGCTGCATGCTGTTGCTTCCTTCTTTTGACTACTGACCATGGGTAAATGAGACAGGTTTAGATATACCTAGTCAGGACAAATGCCACTGGACAGTCTGTTACTTCTTGACGTCTTTTCCTGTTGTCGTGTCCTACGTGCATATGAGGCCGGGTGTGCCTGACTTTGTACCTGCCCTTTGCATGTGGGTTAGATAACATCAAGCCCTGGCCCCTTACAGAATTCCTGTCTTATAAAAGTTACCCTGCCTTAAGAAAAAGACCTTTCTCATCCAACTCGATGCCTTTACTCTGTGAAAAGAGCCAGAACCAGGACCTAGATTTTGAGGTTTTTCTTGAGATTGGAAGAGTTTACCATGTCCTTGGGAAAAAATTTATTAGTTATACATGCCTACATGAGTTATTTATAAGCCTGTGTACCATTCTTAAGTAGGTAATTCCTTTTGTTATTTCTCCAAAGAAACTCTACAAGGTACTAAGCAAGTAGAAACATCCACACTTTGGGTGGTTAATTCAACATTAACATTAATTTTTGAGACATTGACATTAACACTGATTTTTAGGCAAAATAATGGAATCTATCAGGTCTCCAGTGCCACAAACTCTTCTCACAACTCTGATTTGAGTACTTCCTGCAAACCAAATATTGTATAGTAGTCCTGGAACATGGCCTATCTATAATCAAGAAAACCAGGTGTTACAAAGGTCTAACTTCAGATAATTGACTAAGACTCCAATTCCTGTCAGTGGATGCAGGAGTTTCAAGAAACTTCATTCTTCTTTTGGGGTCAAACTTAAAAGAAGTTTGAAGATGTAATCAGTTTCAGATTTCTAGTCACTTTGTTTCCTAAAAAGTTAGAGTTTTTGTGATAATCCTTGTGGTACTGATATAAATACAGGGATAGATTAATGTTTTCTTTCTTGGTCTTTGTTGGCCAGGAGAAGGTTTTGAGACAGCTTACTGGGATGGGGGTGGAGGTGGCTCTGGTCAGAGGACAGGGTGAAGCCCTGGGTAGTATTTGTGAGCCCAGTGTCAGCAACACTGGTACTGGCCAGTAGTGAGTCCAACGTTAGCAAGTCATGGTCACAGGGTAAATTCAGCCCACTGCCTGTTTTTCCCCCAATAAAACAGTTTTATTGGAACACGGCCATGCCCGTTCATTCACCTATTATCTCTGGTTGTTTTAGTGCCAAAATGGCCACGTTCACTCACTGTGACAAAGACCATATGACCTGCAAAGCCTAAAAAATCTGTGCTATCTGGTCTAGAAAAAGTTTGTTAAACTCTGTAGTCAGCTCTTCACAGAATTAGAAGAGAATTGGTTGAAAAATATTCAGCATGTCTCTAACAACTTTTGGGAGTCAAGAGCTAACTCAAAGAGGCCACCTGTTGGCTTGAATGTGGCAACCCTGCAATTTGGAGTCAGTTCCTCAAAGGCAGACAGCAGTGAGACACATGCTGGTCTCCAGTTAGCACTTACAGTTTCAGTTTCAAACATTCATTGTAAAAACAGGCTTATGTTTTTCAGAACTCAATGAAAATTATGAACTAGTATTTGGTACAATTTAGAATTTTGTGCTAGCAAAAAATGGCTTATTGGAGACTTCCTAGAAAATATTGGAGACTTCCTAGAAAATGTTTCCAGGACTGTTGTCTTTTTATTCAACCTACAGGAATGCTTGACTCTCTCTTTCCTTTTTTTTTTTTGTTTTTGGAACTCTGTTATCCCCTTGGGTCTCATTGTTCTCAGATTTTTTTTAAAACTAGTGAGTCAGACCCCTGCTACAATGAGAAAAACGTTCGGTCTCACAGTCCCTTGCTATCATGAGAGATGGCGCTGAGGCGCAAAGATGTCACTGGATGAACTAAATATAGTCCCAGCAATGCACTGGTTCTCAGGCCCATCCACTCTCTGTAGAGAAGGGCTGCCACATGTCACGAGCCTCCTCCTCTTTCTTTGCCCTGTGTTTTTTACATTGCTCTGAGGAATCTTTCCCCTCAGGGTAGGGCTGATGAAAGAAACATTCCTAAATTCCCTGAAGACATGCTAGATTCAGGAGCTGCATGAACCCTTTTCTGGAGGAAACTCACTGATTGTGGTGACCAAGCAGCATTGGGAGCCTCAAGAAGCCTAGTTAGAGCTTGTTTCCTTTCCTGTCTTTAACGAATTTGCTATGCATTTGGGTGGCAGCACTTAGTGCTGTGACACCACAGGGCGGAACTTTTCAACTTGCTTCTTGGTACCAATGAGTTGGGCAATGTAGTTTACAGGTTAAATGATGGGAATGGGCAGTTCTAATGACATTAAAAATATTGAGGGGATAAAATCACTTGGGAGAGGGATGAAACAATACTATATTTAAGCAAAAAAGGATTGTCCAGCTGATTGAAAATTTCCTGACTTGTGTGTGGCTGTTGTGCTTAGTCTTCTCAGTGGTTTCCATGAGAAGGTAGAATCCTGAGTTGATGACCCTTCTCCTTACTGACCCCCGTCCTTCCTAGGAATGGAGCTTAGACTCCATCCTGGAGGAAGACAGCTGCCCCAGCAGAGGGAGGGTGAAAATCATGGCTTTTCCTCTGACTCACTGTGCGACCATGGAAAATTCCTGATTACAAAACATGGAAGAGTCAAAGTTTTTCCCTTGAGAAACATCTCCTATGTCTCCCACCCTTCTACTCGCCCACGTGTCTCAAACTGTCTCCTTGGGCAGTATGGAGAGCTGGGACCTCTACAACTGTGAGAGAGAGGGGAGCAAACTGCAGACAAGCTGGGGTCACTCACTTGGCTTGGAGCCTAGCGTTGGTCATGGGTGACTGTGTTGGATAGTATAAGTCCAGCTGCTGTAACAGATAAACCCCCAAATAGTAGTGACTCACACAATGGAAATTTCTTATGCATGCAAAAGCCCATTAGTGCTGGAGGGTGGGGTAGGCTGTGGGGGATGGTACTTTCCTCTGTGTAGTCTTTTTTTTTTTTTTGTCAGACAAGGTCTCGCTCTGTCCCCTAGGTTGGAGTGTAGTGGCATGATCTCGGCTCACAACAGCCTCTGCTTCCCGGGTTCAAGCGATCCTCGTTCCTCAGCCTACCGAGTAGCTGGGATTATAGGCCTGAGCCACCATGCTTGGCCTCTGTGTAGTCTTTTGAGGACTGAAGTTGAGAGATGTTGTGTCCTCTCAACATGGGGTTTTCATGAATGCCTTTGGTCTAGATATCCAGCCGACATATAGACGAAGAGTGTAGAATCACACATGAGATTTTCATGGTCCAAGTCCAGAAATAGAGCACACAATTTCTGCTCAGATTCTAGTGTCAGATCTTAGGCACATGGTCACTGCAAGAAAGACTGGGACGTGTCATCTAGCTGTGTGCCCAGGAGGAAAGGTAAAAGATTTTTACCTGCCTCAATGGCCAAAGTCCACTTCTCAGCTTGGCTGGTATTCATGTCAAGACCCTGGTAGATCAAGCACAGGTGCTGGTCTTCCAGAAATTGGGAGTCTTGAAGTCAGATGATGAGCTGTACTTGCTTCTAGGAGAGTCTCTTTAGTTTGAAGAGGCCAGTGGCAGAGACATGGAGAATAGGGTTCAGTCTTCTGGGCATTACTTGGAAGAACCAGGCAGTGTTGCAGGACAGGAAGGTCACAGCCAAATGTTCTGGGTTAAAACAGGTTCCGATCCTGGGAGAAACCAGAGAGATCTCAGCAACTCCAAGACAGAAACTCAGTCATGATTCCTTGGCTAATACAATTAACTGAGAGAGAAGCTGTAGGCTGGGCTCTGGATAAGTGCTCAGGGACAAATGTTCTGGATGTGATGTGTACAATCAAATTCTAGGCCATACCACCATACCACCTGATGGAGGGGAATCTCTGTGCTCTCCCAGACTTGGTGGAACTAACATGGAGCTGAGTCTTCACTTTCTTCACCTGTTTGGGGTTGAGGAATGCAGAGTCACACACACCTGTTTTCTCTTTCCTTGAATCTAGTAGACATAGTGGTTGAGTCCCTAAGCCAGAAGCCAGAGAGATCTCAGGAACTTTGTGGCCTATTCCACCACAGATCTAAACCTGTCTTGGTAATTCCATCACATTTGCTTGGTGAGGTAACTCGGCAACCTGTGAGCCATGAGCCCCAGGTGAATCTGTAATTCTAGGATTAAGGAAGTGTAGCTCTATCAGTTCCCTGGTAGGTCCCTGGAATTGCTTTGCATCTGTAAGTAACATCTCCCTTAGGTGGGGCATTTCCCAGCACAGGATGTGAAGATGCATTAGATTTGACCATCTCAGCTCAGTGAATCCAAGTAACCATAGATCTTTAGCAGATTTTCTTCCCTGTCATGGTGTCAGGGGCCCAGGGAGCAGGACTGATACAACTCAGTTTCCCTTCCCAGGGCAAAGACAGTGAGAAGAAGGGTCTAAAGCTGTGGGAATGGCAGTCAGCTCTCCCTTTCCCTTCAGCTTCAGGAAAAGTGAGGCCAGAAGAGGGAAAGTTCAGAAGCTGTGCAGGCACTCATGGCCCTGCAGAATTTCAGGCTCACTGCTAAATCTGGGAGGGACAAGAAGCAGGCCAAGTTGGATTATGTGGCTAACAGCTTAGAGCCTGGGAAACTAGCATGAGGGGCTTCTAATCTGCTAAAAATTAGAATTTTCCTTTTAGATCTGTGCAGACTTTGTTCTTATTACAAAGTGGTGGACATTTTGGAACCACCAAGAAAATTTTATCTGCTCCTCACTTGCTACCAAAACTAGTACTAAAACAATACCAACATTATTCATGCTACTTTTCACCCTCAGATACATCTGGGTCTTTAGTCCAGGAAAGCATCCCCTCCAAGGTGAGTGTGAGTGGACAAGGATGTAGAGGATGCCCCAGAGTTTTGGAGGAGTCTCTGTAGGATCAGGCCACCTGAGCAGATGCCCTGAGTGCTCTGTTTATTACCTTTGTTCTTTTCAGTATCTGCATGGAGGGGCCCATAGTCTTTTTTCTCTCCAAAGAACACTAAAAATTACTCTACCTTGCTCTGCTCAGGAGCAGGTAGGCCAGAAATGCCAGGGGATTAACACTCACCATCTTCACCCCCTGCCCTGGCAGCAGCCTTCGACCAACTTGCCACTTGGAAATAAATACTTGTTCTCTTGCCCCTTGGGTGGGATCATTCTGCAGTAGGTGCTGTTTCCCCAGGGTTTCCCACCAACATAACCTGACCATGGTAGCAGATTTAATAGTTACCTTATAGCTCCCTTCCCTTCCCTGTATTGCTTTCCTAGTTCCCAACTGATGATACTCCATTTTCTTCTCAAATTACTTGTGTGCAAATCCTTGCCTTAGGGTCTGCTTCTGTGACAAGGCTAACTAGGATGTCACTTTACCAGAAAATAGCCTGGGCTGCATAAGGGAGTCATTCTGATACTTTAAAAATAATGTTTCCCCAGGCAGATGTTTTGGGATCATAACAACATTTACTCTCAACCTTCCTCCCAAGCTAATCTTGATAGACACATGGAAATTTTCAGAAAACCAAATACCTCATGTTCTCACTTACATGTAGGAGCTAAATGATGAGAACACATGGATACATAAAGGGGAACAACGCACACTGGGGCCTTTTGGAGGGTAGGGGGTGGGAGGAGGGAGAGGATCAGGAAAAATAACTAATGGGTACTAGGCCTAATACCTGGGTGATGAAATAACCTGTAAAACAAACCCCCATGACACACGTTTACCAATGTGACAAACCTGCAGTTGTAACTGTGTACTTAAAATAAAAGTTTAAAAAAAAAAAAAGAAATTTTGCATTAGAACTTTCTTTTACTTTATTTGAGACCCAAAGAAAATTCATCTCCAAATAAATTGTGGTAGTGGTTTATACATTTTTTAAATATTATTTTTTACTAAGAAATATGCTTTACATTGCAACTCAGTATACATACTCTCATAAATGTGAAATGTCTTATTAAACTCATCTGATTACCCTTGCCTTCTGTGATCTTTATGTTTATTTCTCCTCTCCTCTCTTTTCTTCTCTTGCATTCTATTCAGTTATATTTTTGTTAATAAATGAAAGCCAATTTCACAATTCTAGAATGGGTGCTATGGTCAAAATGTTTGTCTCCCCCTCAGATTCGTATGTTGAACTCCTAACCCCCAAGGTGATGATATTAGGAGGTGGGGACTTTGGGAGATTAGTCATGAGGATAGAGGTCTCCTGAATGGGATTAGTGTCCTTACAAAAATGGCCTGAGAGAACTCTCTTGTACCCCTTCCTACCACATGAGGACACAGCAGAAAGACCACCTTCTATAAAGAGGCCCATCGCCAGACACCGAATCTGCTGGTGCCTTGATTTTGGACTTCCCAGCCTCCAGAGCTGTGAGAAATGAAGGTCTGCTGTTTATAAGCCAACCAGTTTGTGATATTTTTGTTATAGTAGTTCAAACAGACTAAGACACTAGGTCAGCACTCACAGTTTGAGCAACACCAGATGAAGGAGACACATAGTTTACAACAGGTCCGCAAAACAGGATTCTTAAGGAAAGGATGTTCAGAGAGGAGATTTGCAAAACTATTATTTGTTGTGTTTCATGGCTATCTACGCATAGAGCTGATAGCTATGCAGTGACCTTTGTTGTCAGAAACACAATTTATTACCATCCTCTGTTTCTAAAAGATAGAAAAAAATCAACACATTGCGGGTACTAGGATGTTTAGGCCCCATGTGTGGATATCTCCAGGTATCCCCATTCCATGGAGTAGAAACGCTGTGGGGTCAAATGGAGCAATGAGGTAACTAGAAGATGGGAGGATCTTGAAGGTTTGAAACAGCACTCCTAGGTTTGCACTTGCTGTTAAGAATGGCTCATGTGTGTTTTGGCAGGCTAGTAAGACCAGGAGCAGGCTATGTGTAAGCAGTGTGTGCATTACAATTTCACATGTGTGGTTATCTGTAGTTGGCTCTCTGGGTTCACCAGAGGCTTACTTGTTTGGCAGACTTAGAGGAAAGACAGTGAAGGAATACACTGGACTCTAAGGTTAAGCCCTGTATCTGACAAAATGCAAGAATTCAAACCTCTCAGCCGTTTAGAGGGAGAACTCTTCTGAAGAGAAAACAGTACTATTACATTTTCAAGTAAATTATTTCATGTCCTTTAACACTAATAGATAAGTGTGTGTTTGTGTTTTAGAGGACAGCTTAGTGGTGGATAACTTTCGAAATAGTCAGCTAGGGAATTCACACTCAGGGATCCTCAGCTAGCGTTTGAACGACCCTAATCAGCCACCCTATTATAGCTTTATCTCCAACGAACACACAAAAAGCCTGTTAGTTAGCATAGGGGATGCTAAAATAAGTTTTCATGGGTGAAATGAGTGGTGATTAAGATATGTGAATATGCTGGAAATATTATGTAGGCAATTCCTTCCTTCTGTAAACAACAGGGAGTAAGAATCTGGAGAGAGCTCCACAGCCTACCCACTTCACAGGGCCATTCTCAGACCAGGGCTTCATTCAATGGCTCAACAGGGAATCCTGCGGCTCAACTTCTGATCGAAAGTTCAGCTGAACCTTTCACCAGAATACTGATGCATCTACCTTGAGTGGCCGTTTTGTGCATGCTGTTGCCTGGGATTTCACTGCGCTTATTGTGTCAGCTTAGCTAGTTGATTTGAGTATTCGAACATGTGGCATCTTTGGTCAAATGTGCTTTCAATATAACTCATCACCCAGTAATGAGATTGTTGGGGAGGAGGATTATAGTTCTCACCTGTTCCTAGCTGCTGATGGTGATCAATATCTGCCAGAGTAACCTAAAACTCGTGAACAGCCAAATTTGCTTAAGGCAGGTCCATTCACTTGATCTGAGATAATTGCTTGGGGGTTAGTTAAGGAGAAACACTGGTTTTTGAACGCAGCCCAGTGAGTGTAAATGGACTTGTCTCCTACTCAGCCCTCACAGTTCTATGGGGGTGGGGGCTGTGACAAAGGGTGAATCACAAAGTCACACAGACGTCCCTATGGTCTGTGTAAAAAATGTGGCATGGAAGGCAGCCCTGCACAGTTATTAAGTGGGCAGGATGATTTTTCTTTCAAACACAGGATGTGAGTAATATTACATTTCTTTCCTTTCTCTAAATAAATTTAATATGCTCCAAGCCTCCAATCGGCCTCACTGGTGCAAAGGTCAAGCTTTGTCTGGATGGTTCCCCTCTCGGTGCCATGTGAAAGGCCTGTTATTTGGTCCCCAAAGATTATAGCTGACATGCTCAGTGTTCAAAGCTGTACTATTCTTTAAGGATGGAGGCTCTGCTGGAGCTGCCTTTGTGAGGCACTAGGGTCATTGCCAAGTCTAGGATCCCAGTGCTCACAGTCTAGCCTCTTTAGGAACACTAGGTGGCTGTATCTTGCTGAGATCCTATCACATCTTGGGGTGTTGCAAGGGATCAGGGCACAGGCTCCTAGTGCTGTGGAACCCCCCACTTTTGGTGACTTACCGATCTTGGATGCTCTCCAAATTACTTTGTGGTCTTGCTTTTTCCATTCCTTCTATTTCTGAAAGAGTCCTGTATAATCACTCTTCAGGAAGTGATTTAGAAACACAATGTGAACTCTTCTCTTTGGAGTGGTGGCTGGAAAAATAACATGCCAACACTAGCTACGAACACAGTCCCTACAATGTAACCTACTTATGCTGACGGTCACATTCAATGAGATAGGTGAGAGGAATCATTGTAGAATTGTCATCTGAAACTGCCCAGCAAGAGATGTGACCTTCTGAGATATGAAGCGGCAGAGAAAAACAATGGAAATCTTCTTAGAGTGGAAGAAACTAATTTGCCTTTCTTTAGGCACATATATGTCTTTAACTGTGCAAGGAAACATATATTCAATTATTTGTTAATAACACAAGCACCATTACTATAATAGTTATTTAAAATAACTTGAAGTGAGTAACATATTTTAATAATAATCTGTATTTGCTTAGCATTAGATGTTTTCATGCAAGTTATGTCATTTGCTTTTGACAACATTCTGGTAAGGAGGCGTGGCACATAGGATTTCCCCATTTTGCTACTAAGAAAAGTCAACCACTTTGCGTGTTAATTGAGCCTCAAAGTCAGTCAGTTAGTAGACAGTTGAGTGTAACTAATACCCACGTCCATTGCTTTTCCACTTGACTACTCTGCCCTTAGTGATAAGATGTGGAGTGAAAATATGGCTTATGGATGACTTAATCTTAAGTGGTTACTTTGAAGTACATCTTTCAAATTCGACATAAAAGACTTTCCTCACAATATCCAATGAATGACCAAATCGCTTTTCCTGTAGACTACATATTTAACCTCAACTTGGCCAAATACGTACCGCATGCTTGCAGCACTCTGCAGCTGAGAGCAGTTTGGTGGGAAGTAGGTTTGTGGAGAGATTAGGTATCTGTAGTCATTCATTCATTTATTCATTCATAAAAATTCAAATAGCAACTACTGAATGCCAAGCATCAGCCTAGATTCCAGTGCTACTCTTTTTTTTTTTTTGGAAATAGGGTCTCGCTCTGTTTGCCACACTGGAGTGTGGTGGGGCGATCATGGCTCATCGTAGCCTCGTCCTCCCAGACTCAGGTGATCCTCCACAGGCCTGTGCCAGCACACCTGGATAATTTGCTTTTATTTTTTTTTGTAGAAACTGGGTCTTTCTACATTGCCCAGGCTGGTTTTGAAATCTTGGGCTCAAGTGATCCTACTGTCCTCCCCAAATATTGAGATTATGGGCATGAGCCACCACACTTGGCCTCCAGTGCTGCTCTGTCTGACACAGTAGCCGTGAGCTACAAGGGGTGATTTAAAATGAAATTAATTGAAATTAAATCAGAAATGCAGTTTTTCACTCTCACTAGTCATATTTCAAGCACTCAATTGCCACAAGTGGCCAATGGCCCTTACTGAATAGCGTATACATAGATTCTTAAAGGAAGAACATTTCTTTAAGAACTTTCCTTTTCCTCCAACAGAAATAAAGCATTTCCCTTATTGCAGAAAGTTCTGTTGGTAGCAGAGCTGCAGAGTTATAAAGATACAAAGGGACTAGACTTGGTCCCTCCATTTTGAGAACTTACAATTATTGCATGCCTATCGCAGAACTTAGAATACATCATGGAAATTCTATAACAGGGTATCAGTTTTAGTTTAGCAGATTTTTCTTATGCCAGTCACTATGCTAAATCCTATGGATACAATGAAAGCTAAAAATTGGTCTCTGAACCCCAGTAGTTTACAGTTCAATGGAGACAAGAAAAAAGTGCCTCAAGGCCTTAAGGACCAGAGTAATTCTGCCTGGGAAAGTTACAAGAGGAAAACACAGTTATACGTATTTCTTCTGTCTTCTCTACCAATGTATATGCCTTGTGTTTTTTTTTGAACAACATAGAAAATACTTTAACAACTGTATCATGTAATAAGTAATTATTATAATTTTGCATTGACATTCTCAAAGCACTGGGCTCTTTTTATAAATGAGCCTGGACCATAGGGTGAGAACCATGACAACTTCTGAATTCACTTGGCAGCATTAATCATAGGGCAGGCAATTAGACCTCATGCCAGTGATGTTTCTCAGTGCAGCCTCACCCCCTACCATGGGAAAGTGAAGGAGACCTTTAAATCTCCTAATGGCCTCACGGTTATAAGGGTGCCCAGCAGTGATCTTTTATTGAAACTTCTGGCAGCAGCTGTTTTGTATCACTTCTACCTTTAGCATATTTCATTTAAGTTGCAAAGGTAATGAAATAGTTATGCCCTTTACAGTGAGATAACTCGTTTAATTTGTGAGTAGTGGCTGTATATTAACTATGTTTTCTGAAACTTGTGTGAAAGGGACATCTATTTATTGACTGAATTATGGGGGTGGGGTTCTCTATTGCTATCTGGAGCTGGGGCCAAGGATTTAACCCTCAGGTTCCTTCCTCGCTGGCATCAATGTTACTGTATAGGCAGGAAGTTGCCCAGGAGTGAAAGCACAATGCTGCTGAGACAGAAGTCTATTTTAAGCTGGTTTATTTCCTCACTTGAGTGACCTTGGATAGATCCGTCTCCTCTCTGTGCCTCTGTCTTTCTCTCTACAATTGATTCAGATGCAGTATTTATTGTACGTATGATATACTTTGAAATTTTTGCAGCCGTAATTGTTAATGGGAGACCAGGCAGTCTCAGCTCTTAATCTGGATTTATTTCTTGTTCCACCAGTGGCTCGTTATGTGACCCTAATGGAGGGACCAGTATTCCTGGAACTTTATTCTTCTCATCTGTAAAACGGGGTTGTGAGCATGCCTCCCTTCCTATGTCAGGGGAATACAAGAGCATACATATGTGGGAGAATTTGGGGGATTGGAATTTTATGAATATTTAGATTATAAACATTATAACAGACATGTTTGTTGGTCTGCCTGTCACAACCCTGTCTCAGATTAACTTCCTCTTCCTTCCATGGCCCCTTGATTGGGCAAACTTCAAACAAGGTGACTGAGCTCCCTTAGCTGCCACTGGTTGGATCAGGATGGACAACAAATGTAGGAGGAGTTAATCTGGATCTAGCCTGAGCCAGTCAGACGTCCCCCTTGAATCCATGCCTCTAGAAATACAAAAAATGGAAGTCAGAGGATGATGGATCCTTGAAGTAACAGGTCAGGTAGATCTTGAAAACTTTTGACTCAATCCATATTGATGAACGCAAGAATAATTCTGGTCTGCAAAGAGAGGCAAGAGAAAGGCTTGGGGTGTATTAAGAAAAGCAGATAAGTGACCCTGGGCCACTAGAAAGAGTGAGACAAGGTGATGGAATGAGTGAATGCCTGAAACTTTCTAATTCATACAAGGTCTGGCTCTGTTTTAGGCATTCTTCACATTTTCATTCACACCACACTCTAATGAGGTAGGAAACGTTACAGCTGCTGGTTTAGAGAATGCAGTCCAGCTATGGGACTTATCCAAGGTAACACAGCTGGTTTTTAAGTTGGCTGAGGATTTAATTATAGATTTCTACTCCTAAGTTTAAAGTTCTTTTCTGCTACACAATGGCCTATTATTTAAGGTTGAAGCTTGAAAGAGAAATAAGAAGATATAAGGAAACTGTTCTAGTCCAATGAAGATACTGAAGGCTGATATTTTACTTGTATTGTGACTGAGTAATATTTGAAATCATGCCTGATATTTGTCCCAATGCCAGTAGCCTCACCATTAAATTAATCTCTTCCTCTGGAATTTGGAATTTGAATGACTCTACCACTTTTTTTCCTACTCATCCCACTCAAGTAATTTTTCGTTTCTGTTGGACCAAGAGTGTGAGAGTTTACAAGGCGGTTCTGATAGATATTTTCTGTGTTTGGTCATCTGCTCTGTGAAGCCTGCATCTTCAAAAATTATTATTAGAACACATTTTAGTGATAATTACGAAAGCAAGCACCAACATTTCATTTAAGATCTAAGTTGGTATAAAGTATGTGTTTATTTCACCAAGTCAATCAAAGGTTTTCAAATTTTCTTTGATAGAACTACTTAGTCAAACAAAATGTTATGCTGAAAATTAATATGAAAAGAAATTAAAACAGAACTTGTGTGTTTGAGGGAAAGTAGTAGACACCATTTCACTGACCCCTTTCCCTAGTCCACCTCTGTCATCTTAGGGGAGCTGGTCAATACCTCGGGATTCTATAAGGCACAGTTTTAAAGCTACTGTATTAAACTGTAAAGTTGATTGTCAATAATTTTTATTCTACAAAAAGTTATTTTCTCAACAGAAAAAGAGTAAAATATTAATTTCATCTTGGAGTTGCCTTTGTAGGGGCTTCACTGACCTTCCATGAACACAAAGACCTTTGTCTTGCTTATCTTTTTAATCCCTGCAATACCAAATAGTTGCTCCATAAATGCCTGTTGAAGGAATAACGTGAACAACTATTAACAGAAACTTGGACTAGAGAATACATTATTTGCATGGCTTTTAATCATTCACTCTTCTTTTTTTCCCATCGATGACACACAATGCTATTGCAATATTGTCAAATGGTGTCACACTTATGCACTTTCTCCCGAGCACATAGTGAGTTTCTCTATAAAGAATAGCTTTGAAGCTAATAGTCATGGGTATTAAACTCATTGGGCGACCTGGAGTTGGTTATTTAACCACTCTAAGCTTCTATTTCTTGATCTCTAAAACAGAGCAATAGTATCTACTTGACCTAGATAATAACATATAGCACATAGGGCTGTTGTCAGTAATATTTGCAAAATGCTTAGCATATTGCCTTATGTGTGGTATGTCTCAATAAAGAAAGGTTATTATTATTTAGCAGGCAATATGAAAGGCAACGAGGCAAAAAACACAATCACTGTAAAAATGCAAAGTCACTCTGAAGCCAATTTATATTAATCAATGTGTATATTGTGCTGTGTACTTTACTGAGTGCTTACTTGTGTCATACAGTCAACAGAACTTTCTGTCTCACAGTTGGCAGTTAATTAAATCTCACCTTTTCCAAGAGATTGTGCAATGTGATGGGGGGTTTAAGAAACATCCTCTCTAAAGGACGTTGACTGGTGCCTGGGATAGTTATTATCTCATTAATGGTTGGCATTATATTGACACAACTGAAGGAGAGGAGTAGGTTTCTTTCTTGGCCATTTGAAGAGCGGCTCAAACTGGCAGCTGTTGCTTTTTTTAAAAAATGACTGCCTTTTTCCTGTTGTAAATACCCCACCCTTTATGCCAGTTTTCACATGCTTTTCAGTTGTGTTGTCAAAGTACTAGGCAAGTGTGTAGTTTTATCTTTTTGACACGCAAATTACTCAATTTTCTATGGAATCAAATCTCTCATTCTAGTTGATTTTATTCACTTTCTCCCTGCCTAACTCTTCCCACTCCTCTTTCATCACAATAAAATAATCCCTACTTCCTTACTTGCAACTTTCTTTTTTTCTTTTTTCTTTTCTAGCTCTGTGGAAGTTTGAGTGACTCATTGCAGAGAGGAATTGATGAAGTCAACAGCTGCTGGAAAAACTTCTTTTTCCTTAATAGCTGTATCAACATGTGGTTGCTATTATTCAAGTAAGAAAAATATGTATATCAAACATCCATGGTAGTCCTTGCTAAATTTTTTTAGAGAAACTCATGTTTTGACATTAAAAAAAGTTCAAACGGGTACCTTCAAGGATATTTTGTTGGAGAACAAAATCATAGAGAAATAAAGTCTACAAATGGCAAGCATGTTGTTAATAATGCTGTAATTTATTTCAGAGTGGATTTGGTGATTTTCTTCATGGCATTATTAGTGGCACTGCAGAAATTTGGCACCCCATGCCTTCATAGCCTCCAGGATGGTCTGACCATTCATCCAACAAATATTAATTGCTTGTTATAGTAAAATCTCTGCCCTATGGAGTTTAAATCCTAAAAGGGGTGAAAAACCTAAACATTGTGAACAGTTAAATGAAATAATTACTCAATATGATATGTACTGTGAAGGAAATAGGCAAGAGGCTAAGATAGAGATTAAGATAAAAGGACTTGCTTTACTTAGGGAAGGCATGGGAGACCTCTCTGAGGGGTGACATTGAGGCTGAGACCTGAAGAATGAGAAGGAGTTAGCAAAGTAGAGAGGATTGTGTAAGATCATCTTGGTCAGAGGGAGTAGCTGTGCAAAGTCCTCTGACTTTGAGAGGGGCCATAGTATGTTCTTGGGACTGAAAGAACATCAGTGTGTCTGGAGCACAGATCATGAGGATGTTGTGGTATGAAATTAGATTGGAGAGATAGGCAGGAGCTGAATCACGTGACTTTGTAGGCCTTAGTAAAGAGATGTGATTTTATGAATGCAATTTACTGAATGCAGTGAGAAGTTACTAGAGGATTTTAAGTTCTGTGTGTGTGTATGTGTGTGTACCTCTGTGAAAATGTGTGTTGCTGTAGAGCAAAGTGGCCAAATGAGTTGGATGGGATTAAGGGTGGAAACAGGTAGGACTGCCTAAAGTAGACCAGGATTTAAATTATGGCTGCTCACAATGAGGTTGCGGCAGTAGAATTGAGGCAGGGGTGCAAAAGCAAGATACATTTTGGAGATGGAACTGACAGAATCTGGTAATGAACTGGCTATAGGTCTTGAGGAAAAGAAAGGTCTATGGGGACTCCTAGGTTTCAAGCTTGGATAGCTATGTGGATGACTGAACAATTAAATATGATGTAGAATATTTGGCAGGGTGGAGGAAGCATGAGTAGTACAGTTTGGAACAGTGTATGATAGAGATATCTATGAGACAGCCACGGGAGATGAGATTGTCTGGAAAGAACACGCACACAGAGACAAGAAGAGGGCTTAGGGTGAAGCCTTGGGCTATTTCTTCATTTATGGGTTGGATAGAGGACAGCTGAGGAGTAAACGATCTCAAAAGCAGAATAACAAACTGGATGACAAACACCCCTGGGAGCAGATATATTAGAACAAAAGAACTAATAATTTATATCTTCTTAAATAAACATCCTAACTGAGAAAAAGAAATATATTAGCAACATGAAACAAGAAAAGAAATTCCCCCCACAAAAAATGCCATGTAAAATATCAGGATAAAAATGTAGATTTGAAAGAACCTAATAGGTGGGATAAACAGTGACATAGATACAGCTGAAGAATGATAGAGTTGAAAGACCACATGGAAGAATGCTTCTAGAAAGACAGAAAATTTAAAAGTTCATAGCCAGAGATAATAGAAGTACCAGTTTTTAGATACTTAGAATCCATGAAGGAAAAATTATAAAAATGAAAAGAGGAAAATATTTAAAGAAATGTGGAGAACATTTTCAAAAGAAAGAACTGCAACAGGTTGAAATGGTCTTTAGAGAATCATTTCATGGGAAATACATATTAAAAAATTAAATAAATATATATTTTAAAAATTCACACACAGGTCCATTATGCTGAGATTTAAGAATACCATAGGCAAAGAGAAAATGATAAATGACACAAATGACATCAGAGTTTTCAATAAATGCAGAATGCTAGAGGCAATGGAGTAATTTTTAAAAAATACGTAAGAAAATAAATTTGAAGGTAGAATTTTACAATCAATAAATTTGTCATTCAAACGTGTGATGGCAATAAAATATTCTCAGGCATACAAGGCTTTACCATAAAAGGGACTCCCACTGAAAAGATGTTTTAACATAAGCGCTAAAAAAAAAAAAAAAAAGCAAGAGAAGAAAAAACATCAAGAAAAAAAAAGAACCATATCCAAAATACCACAGAATTAAAGCTCTGTATGTTGTCAATATGATTGGCACCCCCATTGGGGGAAGGCCAAAAGTCATGAACATATACTAAAATTCTTGTCTAGTTAGAGGATATACACACACATACAAATGTATATAATATACTGTATATATATATTAATTACTTTAAACAAGAAAGTATTAAAAAGAAACAAAAAATGGGATACTTGCAATAAAAAGTAAGAAAATAGAAGAAAAGAAAAATGTATCAACAGTCACAATGAATATAAATAGACCCAATCGGCCAGTTAAAGAATAAACTATCAGATTGGATAAAAAACAAAATCCAACTCTGTACTGTTTATAAAAGACTCACATAAAGCATAAGAACATGGGAACCTGACAGGCACACAGTCTAGGAGATGCCGCTCACATGACAGTCTCTCTAAATGGCATTCCCTAGAGCTGGGTAGTGTACGGCTGATATTGCCAGTGCATGACAGCCCTCAGAGTAAAAGATTGGACCTAAATACATCAGGAAAATGTTTATCTTTTATTTTATTTTATTTTATTTATTTATTTTTTGAGATGGAGTCTTGTGATCTCGGCTCACTGTAACCTCTGCCTCCCAGGTTCAAGCAATTCTCTTGCCTCAGTTTCCATAGTAGCTGGGATTACAGGCACCCACCACCACGTCCGGCTAATTTTTGTAGTTTTAGTAGAGACAGGGTTTTGTTGTCTGTGTTGGCCAGGCTGGTCTCAAACTCCTGACCTCAGGTGATCTGCCCGCCTTGACCTCCAAAGTGCTGGGATTACAGGCGTGAGCCACTGCACCCGGCCAGGAAAATGCTTATCTTAAGTAAGCAGGTATAACTATGTAAGTTTTTAGCAAAATAAACTTTATGACAAAACAATAATTAAAGATGGGAAGACTCACTTCCTAACCATAAAAGGTATGTAGAACCAACTTGTCAGTGAGATGAAATATTTCTAAACAGGTATGCACTGAATAGAGTAGCTTGAAATGTATATAAAGTAAACAATTATAAATCTATTAGGAGGGACTGATAGTCTAGTCTTCTCATTTAAGAAACAGACTAGACAAAAAAGTCATTAAAATACAGAAAATCTGAACAACAAAACATAAAGCTGATATAATAGGCATATATTTAATTCTGCATCTAAAAATTAGAGGATGCATATTTTTCTCAAACATATATTAAATATTTATAAAATTTATCATGGACCTGACCATAAAATGTCTTAATACATTTCAAGAACAAGTATATTTAGATCATATTTTTCCCAAAATAGAGCTAGAAATTAAAACCAAAACTAATTTATATATTTGGCAATTAAAAACATAGCATTTGTCAAAACTCATTGAACTGTAGTTAGGATATATGTATTTCGCTTTAATGTTAATTATGCCTCAATATTAAGTCAATTGCATTTCTAAAGACAACCAGTCAACAATTAGCAAATATGTACTAAAATAGTCACTAAGTATAATAAATATCATACTTGGAATAAATAAATCATAAAACATGAAAAAACTCTACATAGAATATTATGAAACTTTACTAAAAATGCTTATAAAGAAATAAATGAAACTCTACTTCCATGGTTAGAGCTAGGAAGCCTTGGTATCATACACATGCCAATTTTCCAACTTGATCTAAAGATTCAATTCCAATTAATATTCCCAATGAGTTTTTATTAGAAATGGATGAGACAATTTTAAGTTTTTCTGGAAAATTAAATGGCAAAAAAATAACCAAGGCACTTAGAAAGTAAGGAGTAAAGAAAACAGGAAATTAAAACTTGTCTTACAAGATTTGGAGACTCACTTTAAAATGTTATATGAGTACAGGAAAAAAAATTGACCAGTGGGCTAGAATAGAGAGTTCAGAAATCAATCCAAGTATGAATGGAACTTCAATAAATAACAGAGGTGGCATTATAGTTTAAAGGAGAAAGGAGGACATTTTCAGTTAATGAAGTTAGCAAAAATGGTTGTCTCGTTCAGAAAAAAATGAAATTGGATTCCTACATCATGCCACACAAACAAGTCAACTCCATGTAACTGGATTAAGGACTTAAATGTTAAAAGCACACCTTTAATGTGATTGAACATATTGCAAAATATTTTTATGCTAGAAAAACCTAAGATATTTAAACTCTTAGACCACAGTAATGCTAGGTAAAATACAATAAATATCTTACTGATCTTGGCACAGGAAAATCTCTCTTTGACATGATAAAAAGTACTAAAAATAAAAATGGATAGATTTGAACACTAAAGTCAAAATACTTGTGTTCACTAATAGACATTTTAATAATGAAAGTGAAAATAAGGATAGAAATTGAGAAAAGTATTTGAAACACATGTAAAAATAAAACGATAAACATTAAGAATCTATAAGAATTCCTATGACTCAATGATAAAAGACAAACCATTTTTTAAAAACCCTTGCTGAATGACATGTCATTTCCCAGAAGAAGCCCACATGACCAAAAAGCAGTGAAGAGACACTTAACCTTATTGGTAATCAGAAAGGTATAAATCAAGACTAAAATAAGATACTATTTCACACCCACTTGATTAGTAAAATTGAAGAAGTGTGACAGTTCCAAATGCTGGTGGCTGTGTAAATTGCTATTATTACTTTGGAAAGTCATTGGTCATATCTAGAAAAGGTGGGGGTGTACATTTTTCAGGGCTGAACGTTTCAGTCCTGATGATAATCCCTAGAGGAACTTATGCCCACAAGCCCTCCCAGTGGACATATAGAAATATGATTATAGCAGTACCATTGGCATACCATGTCCTCCTCAAGAGGCAGCTGGATAAAAATGGGTATGTTCACACAACAGACAAATATATAGCACTGAAAACGAATGACCTAGAACTATTTTCAACAATATGAACAAATCTTAATGTTAAGTGAAAAAAAAATCAAATGCCAGAACAGTTCATTCTGCATGATACTCCTTAAAAAGACTTTTAAAAGAACTAAAACTAAATGTTTTTTTCTCACCCTGGGAGATTGTATTTAAAATTTTTTAATAGGCAAGAAGATAATAAATACAAAATTTTGGAGGATGGTTACCTCATATGGATGCAGGGGAATGGGTGGATGGGAAAGAGAACGAACAAATGTGTAGTTGTGAATTCTAGTTCTTTGATTTGGTAATGAATTCATAGGTGCTAATTAATGATCATAAAATAATAAAAGCAAATAGAAGAGAGCTCCACATGAACCAAGGATGACACTGACTATTGAGCATGCCTATGCCTACATCTGGGAACCAGAAATAAAAAATTGTTTAAAAAACCTGTTCAGCTGGGCGCTGTTGAGCACACCTGTAGCTCTAGCTTCTCAGGAGGCTGAGGTGAGCAGATTGCTTGAGCCTCCGTGTTCAAGACCAGATGGGGCAACTTATCAAGAACTCATCTCAGATAAAACAAAAACAAAAACAGAAAAACCCAAAAGCCCCAAAACCTGTTTGGCTTAAAATTATACCCTACCTATAATTATAGGTAGGGTAATTTAATAGTGTTTAGGCAATGTATATAAATAATTCTTTTGTTAATTTTGGTTGTAAAAGAAAGGAGAAAAAGCATTGATGGTTGGAGGAGGTTATAAGGTTATGGGAGGGAATGCTTTTTTTTTAATGATAAAGTTATATGTGATGTTTGGAGGCTAATGAGAGCAATTCAGAGCACAGGGAGAGATAGATAGTAAAAGAGTTAAACGAGATGACAAATGGAGCAAGGATCTTGTGAAAATAAGAAAGGATGAGATTCAGAGCACATGTGACGAGAATGGCTTTTGCTCAGAGTAGGGAATCATCCATTTTATTGGAAGGGAAAAATAAGACGAGAGCAAGTATCGGTAGGATTGGTGTGCACTGGGGAAGTGGAGAGAGTTTGCATTGATGGTAAATTGGGTAATGCGCAACATCTTGAGACATTCATTATTACTAAAGCAACTGGCAGATCTGAGAATGAATATGAAAGTCAAATAAATGAATGGAGAGTCCTAGAGAAAAAAATAGTCTTGAATATTAATGGTAAAATGGTTCTATCAGTTACTTGATAGAACCTAATCTGATTCCATGGAGATTATTTAATATTTGTCAAATAATATAAATATTAGAGTTTATTTCAAAAAGTGTGTTTCTTTCCATCATTAAAATCTCTGTCTTGGAGTCTGCACATCAACTTATCACTTAGTCATTTTATGGTCTTGAAAGTCACTGAACTATAATGTGACTGAATATACTCTATTATGAAACATTTTTGATGTCATAAAAACTTATATGTAAATGCTTAAATCAAAGATTTTGGTAAATTTATGAGAGCAGTTTTAATTTTATATTTTAGACTCAAAATGTTTTAATTTGCAATTTAATTGGCGCCCATGTTGTTGACCATTACTTGCTCTCAATAGAGACACAACTTGCTTTCTGTTTTGCGGGATTCCCACTAACTATATGATTTGGTGTCATGGTTTAGCTCCCAGCTTCTGGAGCCAGACTCCATGGGTTCATAATCCTGACTTTCTTAGTTACTAGCTGTGTGACTCTGAGCAAGTTACTTGACTCTTCTGTGCCTCAATTTCTTACTCTGTAAAATTGGAATGATAATGATAATACATACCATATAGGGTTATGGCAAATATTACATAAACTAATACATTTATAAAGGATACACTTGACATACGAAGTTGATTACAAGTTTTAACTATTACTTAACTTCTGCCAATGTTTACTCCAATTCTGCTCACATTACTTGCTTATTATACATTTCAGAGTGGATGAAATAATTCTGCAAGCCAGTGGGAACAGGAAGCTTCATGAAGAGGAGAAAGGCTTAGGACTCAGAAACCACACAGAGCAGGAGGATAGATGAGTGGAAGGAACAGAGCTTTGAGGACAGACACCCCTGGATTAGACAATAACTCCAATACTTACTAGTGATGGTGAACGGGTGTCTTTCTAAAACTCTTTAAATCTTATTTGTAAAATGGGGACATCAATATCTATTTTGAAATTTTGTATAAATTTACAATAATGTCTGTAAAGTATTTGGCAGAAGCTCAGAAATGACACAATTCTTTAAATCCACTCACCCCCAAATTTTAAACAAAAAATAGCAGTATATCCTAGACACAATTTTTAAGTTTTACTATTTAAGTTAACATCATGCTATGAACATATTTCCATGTCATTAAATATTCTATTCCATCCAATATTTAAAAGTTAATAGAAGTCTGTTAAATGTATATACCATAATTTATTTAACCGATTCGGTTGTTTTGAATATTTATGTTGTTTCCAATGTATTATGCTACTGACAATAAAATAATGAACATCTATGATGATGAACCTTAGTATGCCTCTATTATTTTTATTTAGTAAGAGGAATTGGGGAAAAATCATGTGTGCATTTAATTGTCTTCCAAATGGCTTATACGAGTTACTCTCACAGATGCAATAAATGAGTGTGCCCACTCGCCTGCATCTTCACCAGCATAGACGTTACTTTTGTTTTCTGTCTCTGCAGACTTAGGTGAAAATAATGTCTCATTGCTTTAACTCTTACTATTTCATTCCTAGTGAGTATAAGTTTTTGTATGATTGTTGTGTACTTCTTTTGTGAACTATCTTTGCTTATTATTCATCTTTTTCTTAATTTATGAAAGCTCTCTGTATTTTTAAGTATATTATAATGCTATGCATTCAAATCTTTCTGTTATCAGTCTTTATCATTTGTTTTGTATTTGTTTCTACTGTTTT
>NW_012114744.1:1932053-1939283 GCF_000951035.1 Colobus angolensis palliatus | reverse complement strand
CTTCCTTCCTTCCTTCCTTCCTTCCTTCCTTCCTTCCTTCCTTCCTTCCTTCCTTCCTTTTCTCTTTCTGATGGTCTCACTATGTTGTCAAGGCTGGTCTGAACTCCTGGCCTCAATTGATCCTCCAGTCTCAGCCTCAGGCTTCCAAACTGCTAGGATTACAGGCTAAATATGTGATGTATGAAGCTATTTATTACCAATATGGAGTAAAATTGTCCAAAACCATATAGTTATTTTTGTAGATGGAACTGGATTGGAAGCTGTGATGACTGACTTTTTGTGTCAACTTGACTGGGTCATGGGGTGTCCATATGTTTGGTCACATATTATTCTGAATGTTTCTTTGAGGGTGCTTTTGGATAAGATTAATATTTATAGACAGAGTAAGGCAGATTGCCCTCCCTAATCTGGGTGGGCCTCATCTAATCAGTTGAAGGCTTGCATAGAATAAGCTGACCCTGACCCTGACCACCAAGTAAGAGAGAATTCCTTCTGCTTGACTGCCTTCAAACTGGAACATTGAATTTTTTTTCCTGCCCTTGGATTTGGTCTAAAATAGCAGCTTTTCCTGGCTCCTGAGCCTGCTGATGTTGGACTGGAACTACATCATCAGCTCTCCTGGGTTCCCAGCTTGTGACTCACCCTGCAGATTTGGGAACTTGTCAGCCTCCATAATCATGTGAGCCAGTTCCTTATAATAAAACTCTTGCTCTCTATCATCCCCATCTATCTCTATCATCTCCCTCTGTTTCTATCTCTATCCCTATCATCTCTATCTATATCATCTCCATCTATCTCTTACTCATCATCTCCATCTATCTCTATCTGTAGCTCCATCTCTAGATATACATCTATTTCTATCTCTGTCTGTATATATCCCTATATATCTCTATGTCATTCTCCATCTATCTCTATCTCTATTTCTATCTCTGTCTCTATCTGTCCCTATATATCTCTATCTCCATCTCTCTCTATATATGTATCTATCTCCGTCTCTCTATCACCATCTCCATGTCCATCTCTATCTATCTCTATCTTCATCTCTCTCTTTATCTCTATCCTATCTACTATCTATCTATCTATCTATCTATCTATCTATCTATCTATCTATCTATCTATCTATCTATCATCTCCATCTATGTCCTATTGCTTTTGTTTCTCTGGAGAACCCTAATATAGAAGTCCTGAATGTAAACTTAGCCAAGCAACAAACATAAATTGAGACTGCAAAATACCTCTTTAAAACCCAGTTAAGACATGGCAGAGTTCAAGGCATTGGCCCCGAATGCAAATTGTGTCATTCACCAAGTGAGAGTATTAATATCCATCACACAAGCATGCTGGGGGCTCAAATTAGATGACATATAAAACATTGGGCAAATTGTTAAAGAACTTTGTTATTAATTATAACTTTTATCTGAAGTAACTCATAAATGGTGATGACCTTAGCAGAAATATCCTAAGTGACTTTGCAATAATTTTAAAGTGGGAGACTATTACCCCCCACAAACACATACAAACACATACACATACTATGCACATGCTCACTACCTACAAATATATAGACATACACAGACGTTGACATGTAAACACCTGTTTTGGGAAAAAATAGTAAAAGTTGACCGTTTAACTGTTAAACATTTTTATTGTGCAGGCTTGTAACCTTTATAGGACATGCATGATAAAAAATATTGTAAAATATATCAGTAAGCATATAAAATTTCAGCAATCTTTTGGACCAATAATTGATTTGCATGAGGGACTAAGCATCTATGCAGAACAGACATGTCTTGGAATACACAGTTTACAGACTGAATCACAAAGCCATTTCCTAAGTGATTTTCTTCATATAAAGATAAAAATATCTTTACATTTAAAAAGTATGCAGTATAGCACATTTTCAGTTATGTACACAGTTTAAAAGTAAAACTATATCCATGCCAGTGTCTGTTTTAAATGCAAAAAAGTCAAAGTAGGTAACAGGTTGGTAATTGAAGTGTCAGGAAAACTGGAAGAGGCAAAAATCAAGCGGAGTTCCAATAAGTGTATGAAAAAGAAAAAAAAAACAAAAGCATAACTGAAGGTTTAAGAAAAGTCCCCAAGGGCAGAATCACAATATGAGCAGGAGGAATAAAAAGCTTTTGGATATACCAGGCAGCTTTCTATATGACTCAGGTTTACAGGTGAAATTCCTCAGTTTGAGTTCAGAAGAATTTGAACTTATTCCAGCAAAACTACTTCAATCTTTTTATTACTGCCTCCTCCCCCATCTTCTTTCTGGGCAAAGGGACGCTTGGATTAGGTCCAAAGCTCCTGGCAGCGGGAGGGGCCACGTGTCACAGCATAACAGACGGTTGCAAGTGCTTTACTGAGCAGGGGTCATGTTTGCAGCAACTCTGATAGGCTCACACAATGGCCTCCGTTTTAGGGCCCCTCCCTGGAGGCCCACTGATCAGCTGAAAAGGGAACACAATGTTGAACCACTAAACCACCCCGGTGATGGATTAGTTTGGATTCAGGAAAGCGTGATTAGTCTTGAAAATAAACGAAGCTGAATAGACATGCTGACCTCATTCAGCTGATGAGAGGCAGGGAAAGCTGGCTTCCAGGCCTGCCAGCCCACAGAGGGCTCAGCCCTATTGGTCCACTTTAATTCATTTCATCAGGCTAGTGTTGACCATACTCACTATGGATAAAGATGTTGCCTGATGAAGCCCAGACGTGAGCTTCACCAGACTCTGTAGCTCAGAGTCAGAAACACTCATGGAAAACTAGGTCATGGATATTCTAATTTTGGTCTTCAGGGAGGCTGCTGACCTAATGCGAGTTGCTGAGTTAGACCATGTTTGAAAAGGAAAATGTGAAAAACAGGAAGGCACTTAGGTCTCGTTATCTATAGAACAAATATTCAGGCACAGAAAATATCATAGGTTAAAATTTCAAGAAGAGTAAGGCATTAGTTGGATCATGAGAAGGCAGAAGATTATGTTTTCTAACTTGTAAAGATCACTGGATCCTACTGGATTATGAAAGGAATGGCAGTAATCCACTAACTCCTTAAACGATGGGAAAAGAGTTTGCTGAAAATCTGCCCACATACTTGTACACTCCATGGCACACCCTGGAATTCTTCCCTTAACATAAAATGACCAACATTTTAGAGTAGGCAGTTGAGGTTGTTGGTTCTTTTTTTTTTTTTTTCTCCTCAGTTCTTCATATTTCTCTCAAATTACCTTTCAACAATATGTTCATATCTCAGCCAATAAAGTGATGATTGATCCACATGCAAATAAAAAGGTAAGGAAAAAAATTTAAATGGGTTTTAAAAATTCAGATTGCCAAAAATAGATGAAATAGCTCAGAAGAGACATAATACTTATGAAAACTGAGAAAGTGATCTTTTTGTTCTCAACCAAGATAATTCATTCATAAACTGTTGCTGTATTAGCAAGTTGAAACTTGAAATTGGCACCAGGAAAATTAAAAGGAAAAAAAATCAGGTATACTTCTATCCTTGAAATGTCATTCATATTTCTTTCTGCAAGTTGATGCGGACATTGCTGAATATTTTCCCAACAGCTTCAAAGAGTGGGTCACAGACGGTGTGGACGTAGATGGAATAGACACGGCTGATGCACTGAATCTCAATCAGGAAGCTCTTAATGCATGGTACAACTGCCCAGATGTGCAGGAAAGAGAGAATGGCGAAGTAAATGCCCCAGATGAGCGCCATCGGGATGCCAAAGAGGGCAGACAGCAAGCGGTAAAACCAGTATTTCGTCACAGTGAAGGTGGTGAAGCTGGCCTTCCAAATGCCATCAAAACTGTGTGTCCCTTCTGGTTCTGCAATCACATCTTCGAAGTCAATCTAAAAGGAAGAAGTGACAGAATGTGAGCACGGAATAGAAGAAAAGAGAAAAAACCCACTATTCAGTATCCATAGACATATACTGTATTAGCATTTATGAGTTCGTTCTTTGTGAGATGCTTAAAGGCAATCAGCAGCATCAGCATCACTTGGAACTTGGAAACACAGATTTTTTCATTTTTATTTTTTTGAGACAGGGTCTTGCTCTGTCCCCCAGGCTGGAGTGCAGTGGCATGATCACGGCTCACTGCAGCTTCGACTTCCCAGGCTCAAGCAATCTGCCTACCTCAGCCTCTTAAGTAGCTGGGACCACAGGTGCATGCCAGCACACTGGGCTAATCCTTTTTTTTTTTCAATTGTTGTTTTAAGAGATGGAGTCTCACTATATTGCCCAGGCTGGTCTTGAACCCCTGAGATCAAGGAATCCACCCACCTTGGCCTTCCGAGGAATTGGTATAATAGGATGAGCCACTAAGCTGACCTGAAGCACAGATATTTGGGTTCCCCTTGGACCTTATTATCTCTCAAGGGTGGAACCTAGGAGATTTTTTTTAACATGTTCTCTAGGTGTGTCTCTACCACACAAAAGGTTGAGAACTGCAGCTCTAGAGAAAACCAAATGGATGTGATTAAATTTCTTGACTTAAAGTAAAACCCCCAAACATGGATAAGGATACGAGGCACTCAGTACAATGTAATGAACATGACATAATTTAACAGCCTTTGAAGACAACTACACATGCAATGTTAAGGGGCAGTTAGTTCATAATTGGTTAATAATTCTTCAAATGCCCAGTTAGCATAATTACTTCAGGAAATTAGATCATGGTGAGCTGGGAGGCATCAAGAAGGCTTCATGAGGGGGGAGATTTGAGCAGGGCTTGGCCAATTGGGTATGATTTGGAGAGGAAGAATAAAGGGACCTTGGAAATGTGTCAAAGCCCCAGGAACAAGCAAGGGTGTCACAACGAGTGTTTCAGGCAGAGTAGACCTGTGTCACCAAGTCTGGAAAGACGGGTTGAGACCAGACTGAATATTATTTTACAGACAGTGGGGTCTATGGAAGATGTGGGAGCAGGGGAGTGTAGCCACAGTCGATACACTAGTTTATCAAGATGAGTTTGACAACCGTATGCATAGTGGGAGAAGGAGGAAAGAGACTCAAGGCAGGGAGACTGTTGTTGTCACTCAAGTTTGAAGGGCCAAGACTGGAAAGGTGGTCATAAAAAAAAGAAAAGAAAAGAAGGTTCCAGAGATGCTAAGGGAAGAATCCACAGGACTTGGTTAGCTCAAGGGTGGGGATGAAAGGAGCTGGAATGCAAATTTGGCCCCTTTGCCAATAGCTCTCCCAAGTACACGTTCACCCAAACAATTAATTGCAGGAAGTTTTATTCCTCTGTAAAGGTTTATATAAACTACACTGAAGCATAGGATTAAAAACAGAATTACCAACAGAAAGGTAGGACAGAGCCAGTGCAACTGCTTGGCAGTGACAGCTATAGGAAGGGATTTAATGCAGTTTGAAATCCAAACAAGTGGATGACTGCCAGCAGCGACTCAGGCAGGCTCAGATTAGGGAATGAGGACTGCCATGACTCCACAGACTTGCTCAGTGCCAAAAAGCCACCTTTGATTCGACAAAATAAAATGTCTTCTGGAAAAAGTACATGATGCTTACCAATTTTTAAAGTTTACTTTGTAGAACATTCTGTTTCTTGACTTATTGTCCAATGTTCTAATAATGTAATGTGAAAAATTGTGGTATGGCCACAATTATGTAAGTGAGCTTAAGTAGATTTATTGTCACTCATTTTTTCTTCACCCATTTGGATCTAGACACAGGATAAACATTTACTTGTGTGTTTTAAAAGGTGGCAAATCAGGTCAATACTTTTATGAAGCTTCTGTGCAAATTATTTGTCTATTATGGGTTTGTGTTCTGACACTGCATTCTTCCCAAAACTATCAAAAATAAGGGGCTGTGGTTTTCCTGCATTTAACCGCAAGACACCTAAAGAATTTTGTTTTTTAAAGATGTCTTTGTTTTGTAAGAGGATTTGAAGGCAGAATTAAAATAGTACAGCAGGTGTTCTTAATCTGGGGTCAAAAGATGGGCAATGGTCATCCATGACTGCCCTGAGATGGGTACACACATTTTGAGTGTATAATGGGAAATGATCCATCACTTTTATTAAAAATAGTCTGTTACCAAAGAAGCTCAGGAAGCAATTTACTGGGAGCAGAGGATTCCTACCTCTTTACAGAGCAGACCTGAAGCAGGTCTGCCTTGAGATCCTTTTCCTAGGAGGGGAAGAGTTGTGAACATTTGTTGACTGGTTATTATGATCAGACACTGTTCTCATTTAACTGACAACAACTCTGTAATATAGTATTCTCACTTTATAGAAAAAAATATGAGGTTCAGAATGCTAATGAGTTGTCCAGGTAAATGAGAGGTAGCTTTGAGGTTTAAATCTGGCCTGAAAGTTATCAACTTTCTTCAATATTGCACCACTTTATAAAAATGTTTTTCAAATTTTCTCTAAGGTGAGTATGCTATTTCATAATTAAAAGGCACATTAATAAAAATGAGTTAGCCAAATTTAACCCTCTGGTAACTGCAACAATTCTCACGGCATGTTCTTTGAGGACAGTGTTATGCCATATATACAATAGGTCTTTAGTGAAGATATTTATAAACATGAGTGTGTAAGATTTCTTAATAATAATTCTATTTTTCTAAGCATAAATTCAAATTATTTTTCAATGAATACATTGGAGATTCTTATACTTTCTTTTAAGTTGCTTACTAAATTTCTGATGCCTGTATTTTCAGTGAAACTGCATTTTCAGAAACTGCTAGTGAGCGTGATTTATCCTCAAATGTCCAAGTGAATTTAGAGTAGGTCTCCAGTGGTAGAAAGCAACATGACAAAAATAACATGTTATATAAATATATTCAGTTAGTTATTGCTGCTTAGTCTTGAATATTTAAGGCAGTTTAAAAGAAAACTAAAATTATAGCCAATTAGGTGCAGCTGAGAAAGAAAGCAAGGCCAGTTAAAGGAACAATGGAGTCAGAAATAAAGCTTAGTTTCTTTTTACCTCCATTTACACAGCAGTAATTAGTTTTAGAGGAGTACATGAGATAATTTATATGAAGTACTTAGTATGGGTGCAGAGCATAGCAATATGATTAGTAAATGCCCAATAGATAGTAGCATTTAAAAAAATTTCTTGGTTTTGGTGACTAGGCCGGCCTTCCTTCTTTCCTTCCTTCCTTTTCTTTCTTCTTTCTTTCTTCTTCCTTCCTTCCTTCCTTCCTTTCCTTCCCTCCTTCCTTTCCTCTCTTTCTCTCTCTT
>NW_012114744.1:1917802-1931505 GCF_000951035.1 Colobus angolensis palliatus | reverse complement strand
CAGGCTGTGACTCGGTTTTTAAATAGACAATTGTAATAAGAGGAACTATCAGCTGCAAAGCACATAAGGACTGTGAATTTAAACCCCACCAGTGGCTCAAAAGAGCTAATTTCCACTTGTAGTAGTCTTCACCACAACCCACTGAAGTGCATGTCATTCTTCCCACTTTACAGATGAGAATACTGCCGGGGGTAAGAAATTATCCAAGGTCACAGAGATGATAAGTGACAAAGCTAGAACTTGTCATATTTCAAGTCTGTGCTCTTTTTGCCTTTGTATTCCTGAGTCCACAAGCCTCCTTTACAATCGTCTTATTTGCTTAATTTTCACCCAGATAGATATGCTTCCTAAAATATTCCCATTTTGATCATTAAAATAATTACTCTTGTTAATGTTTCCACTTTAAGTTAGGACATATAGTCCCTAGGATGTTTTGCATCCTCGGTACTGGTACTAGTACATTATTGGCACTGATTGTACTTCTATGGCTCTGAACAGTATGTTCTCACAATCCTGGGCACCCAGCCAGGGACTCTCATGCTAACTGACAGATATGGAAACCGAGGCCCAGAACGATTAAAATGAGGCTGACATTCTCAAGATCCCAAGTGAATCAATGGAAAAGCTGCTATTAGAACTCTAATTTCCTGATTCCCAGGTCTATGTCCAGCCTTGTGCTTCATACTTTTTCCCTAGGAAGTTACATCACCCTCCCCACGTACCTTCTCTGTCTACTCCGTTTATATCTCTAGGTCTCCTTTAAATCTCTCATTGCTTTCTAAGGCATTGACTTGAAAGGTATCTTTGTGTGAGTTTACGAGAAATGTCCATTCTACAGTGTGAACACGGACATTTTTGTACATCTATTCACGGTAAAAAAAAAACCAGAAAGGAATATATTTTACAAATCCAAGTATATTTTGACATGTATTCAGAATGCACTGAATCCAACAAAGTTCAGCTAAACAATTAGTCATTGTATTTAAGGGAGTTCGGAGTTCCACATCAATCAAAGCACACCTGCTTCAGCAGATTCTCAGATATTTAAAGCTAAAGGGATTCTTAAAGCAATAGAGTCACATTTGAGATAGAGAAATTGAAGACCAAAGTCGTCAGATGACTGGACCAAGTATACCTTCCCATTTAATGGCAGCACTGGATTGCAGTTTAGGCTTAGGAACCCTCCTGGGCTCTTCCACTGCTGCTTGCTATCATCACACAGCCTTGATCAGTCTAGGTGCTACATTCTGGATACCTGCGCCTGAAATTCAACATCCTCAGGCTATCATGAGGTCCCACAGGTTTATTGTTGAGTGGATGATGGTGTCTCTTTCTCACAATCCCTAATGGGTTCGTTGTTCACATTTAGCATCAGTTTGATTTATCTCTCATTGAAACAATCACTCTCCAGTCCCATTTCCTGGGGGACTGACTCCACTTGCCCTTCTACAAGGGCTGGTCTTGCTTGGAGCAGCACTTTATGTGCTCACTTAGAGTTTGAGCAGAACAAGAATTAAGAATTTGCTTAAAACCTCAATGCTCAAGAGGTGTAGATGCCATTGGTTTCTCAGAGTGGGATGCCTCAGATGAGGCTGAGCTACTACTCCTCCAACAACCAACTTTCTGTTCTGTAATTTATGGAACAAGTTTGGCCTTCTGGAGAGAATTATTATGCAGACCTAAAGATGAAAGGCATAAATGTACTTCAGTGATATTTTTGTGTCTCAACAGACACTTTATAAGGAGTTAACAGTTTACATTTCTAGATTTTTATAAATGACATGAAATACCTTTGTGCAGCATTGGCTTATGATACTACAATTTCAGAAACATGAATTAACACAAATCAAGCAGCAGATGTCAAGAAAAGCAATCTGTCTTGTTGTGTTTTGATAATACTTGGCTGATGCAGTAAATCTCAGATTTCATTCTGTTCAATGTATCTGAAGGCAATATTTGAAAAACAGTTTACATGTGCACAGGATTTTTAAAATATAGAATCTTTTCTGGGTTTCAAAATCTGGACATTTTATTTTGAATAAGGAATTTTCAAGAAGGAAACCTAAGTACATTTGAGATTTCATAAGTAATGATCTTACACATTATGTTTCTATTGGAAAATACCTTTTTAGACTGCTATTGGAAATTGTGATTGTACTGGTTACATAGAACACATAAAAAACAACACATAAGATGTTTACAGAAGACTTGTTTGTTGCCTGCCCAAAATTTACATTCCCACTTCTCTGCCAACAGGATCCTGATGGATTCGGGTAATGGTAGTAATCCTTTGATTTCAGAGATGAGTCACAGTTGGTTTAGACTTGCCATGATAACGTTAGTCTTCTTGGTGAGTGATTGGTTTAAGGCAGGCATGTGACTCAGTTCTGGCCAATGAGATCTAAGTGAAATCTGCTAGAGGGGACTTCCCAGGGAAGCTTTTTCTTCCTTATGAAAAGAGACAGAGGCATATGGCATGACTCTTTGCCCTTTCCATCCTCCTTAGAATATGAGGTGTTGCCTATGTTGTGATTGTGAGGTGACATGCATGATTAGAAGGCCAAGAAAATAGAAAAGATTCTGCTTTTGCTATTATCAAGCTACTGAAGCAAGGCCAGCAGCTGCCCACTCCTAGACCTTTACTTATGTGACATAGATATACTTTTATTTTTAAGCCACAGCTATTTAGGTTTTTAGTTACCTGTAGCAGAAAGCATTCTCAAACCAGTCTTTCCTGTTGGCTTGCATGTTAGTCATACATTTCTTCTTTTAGAAACATGAGCTTAATTTCTGACCTCAACATATCTTTTCAACACTACTGGAAAAGTAGTGTTACCACAATACACTGCCTGCCTAAACTGTATCAGAAAATGTTTGCTTTACATTGATAGAAGTTTTAGTAAAGCACAAATGGGATGGTACATCAACTAAGACTGACAAATTAATATTCTTTTCATTTAGAAAAATCACACTTAGATGCAATAGACAGCATCTAAGATGGATATCAATGACCCTCTCTGCTGGTGTTCATTCCCTTGCATAATGCCATCCCTCTAAGTGTGGGCTGGACTTAGTGATTTGCTTCTAAATAATAAAACACAGCAAAAGTGATGATGTATCACTTCTGAGATGAGGTTACAAAAGACTGGGACATTCACCTTGCTTGCCTTTCTTGTTCTCTCACTTGCTTGCTCTACTGGAAAGTAGCCGCCATGTTGTGAGTTGCCCTGTGGAGAGGCCCATGTGGAAAGGAACTGAGAGAGGGATCTGGCTAACAACCATTGAGACACGGAGGCTCTCAGTCTGACAGCCTAAGAGGAACTGAATCCCACCACTGGCCACGTGGGTGTGCTTAGACATGGATCTTTCCCCAGCTCAGCCTTGAGAGGGTCCCAGGCCTGAGACCTGGATTGCAGCCCCTGAGAGACCCTGAGCAGAACCATTAAATTAAATCACTTTGATTCCTAACACACAGAAACTGTGGAGGATCAATGGTGGTTGTTCTAAGTGACTCAATTTTGAGGGTGATTTGTTATGTAGCTAGACAATTAATATAATTCCAAAACAAACTACTTTTGATGATGATTTCTTATTTTCTACTTTCTTACCCTTTTCTATTAGACAATTCAGTTTTCATGTTTACAGAAAAATGTATGCAATGAATGTCTATCAGATGCCCTGGAATTTGGTCCTGGGACAAAGTCCAGAAATAGACGAGAAGGAAATATAGCATTTACAACTTTCTACAATTCATACCAAACAGAATATTAGAAAAAATTTAGGCTATAGATAGTGTTTGGGTTGAAGTATCAGCCCATATACCTGAAGTGGCTTGGATTTATACCCAGGCATGCACCAAAGACCAAGAGCCAACTCCATCAATCCAAATTTCAACTCTGGAATATAATGCTCCATTCAGTACTAGCACAGGGTTCTCATTTCTCAGGGGTTCTCAGCAAAAGAATCACCTGGTGAAAGTGCTTGTTAAAATCCAGATTCTCCAGCCCCATTTCAAAATCGGATCAGACTCTCTGGGGTGGGGCCTGGGGATCTGTATTTTTGCCAGGATTGCCTTTTGTCTCGTGCAAAAGACTGGAGTGTGCCACGTTCCCTTGGATTTAATTACAGCTCCTTTTTGCATATGCCATTCTTTCTCCTCCACTCCTGACAGCCCTAGTTTGTCCCCTGCTCCTTTCTGGGAGCTCCTCATGTGCTGGATGGCATCTGGACGCCAGTGGATAAATGAGTGGAGCTACTTTTTGAGAGGCTTTTGCTAATTTAAACCCATAAATATGTATTACTGGGTAAAGATAAATGACCATTATTTACTATGAAAACACACAAATGGACAATAGAAATATTGACTTATTGTCATTATTCTAAACCCTACATAAATGCTTTTAAAAAAAATTAAATACGTACTTGTAAAATCCTAATGTATATGTCAAAGCCAGTCATACAGAGAGAGGGTTTAGACCAATTTCGAACTCCCTTCTTTGTTCCCACACATATTTTTAACACGTTGAACTTCCTTTGAAGTCGGTGGAATAAATGTTGTGTGTGAGTGTGTGTGCAGAGGAGGTTGAGAAATAGCACAATTAAATGTTACCAGAACAAGGAACTTTGCTCTAATACCCATGTGTTTCCTCAGAGGCAATCTTTACTGGGCCAAACTGGCACCTCTGGGGAAAAGGCTGCAGTGCTCTTGCGGCCCCTATTGAAAACAGGAGGCCTGGATTGTACTGTAGATGCCTGTGTTGATGGGTGTTCCCAGAGATACCCACCTAGACCCCTAGGAAAAATGTAAACCTCTGGAAGGAGTATTGACTCTTATTCTTGGGCTTGAATATTGGTTGCCTTGGAGTGACAGATACTAAGTAACCTCCCCAGGTGGAAGCAGGGGTTTCCAGGGTTTCAGGATGGAAGAGGGCAAACAGGTGGGTATTCATCTACCTTTGTGAGCAGCTGAAGAGGGTTAGAGTGTGGGGTGATGGGTGTGGAGGGGACCTGCAGTCACTGACCTGAGCATCCGGCTTGGAACCTAGAGCCTCAGTCTTTGAAACGACCTCCCTCTTGTTGCTTCCCAGTCATTACAGTGGCCTCAGAATAATATTTTACATTGATAGTGTCCTATTTCACTCATCTGCTTCTCTTCACAAGTTTGTGAAGATCTAGATCACTTTTATATTAAGAAGTGTCTTTTACGTCTTTTGTAAAGTCCTTTATTTCCCCACTGAAGGAAGGTCACTTGACTAAGTGACTGCATCAAGACCAGGACTTAGGGCAAGGTCTGTGTCTACTACAAACATCTGGTATCCTCTGTAATACCTAGTGATACTATGCACATGTTAATTAGCATATAAATATTTCTTCGTAGGCATATTTTATTTTATTTTATTTTATTTTATTTTTTTGAGACGGAGTCTCACTCTGTCACCCAGGCTGGAGTAAAGTGGCCGGATCTTAGCTCACTGCAAGCTCTGCCTCCCGGGTTCACGCCATTCTCCTGCCTCAGCCTCCCGAGTAGCTGGGACTACAGGCGCTCGCCACTTCGCCCGGCTAGTTTTTTGTACATTTTAGTAGAGACGGGGTTTCACCGTGTTAGCCAGGATGGTCTCGATCTCCTGACCTCGTGATCCGCCCGTCTCGGCCTCCCAAAGTGCTGGGATTACAGGCTTGAGCCACCGCGCCCGGCCTATTTTATTTTTTATACTTTAAGTTCTAGGGTACATGTGCACAATGTGCAGGTTTGTTACATACGTATACATGTGCCATATTGGTGTGCTGCACCATTAACTCGTCATTCACATTAGGTATATCTCCTAATGCTATCCCTCCTCCATCCCCCCACCCCACGACAGGCCCCGGTGTGTGATGTTCCCCTTCCTGTGTTCAAGTGTTCTCATTGTTCAATTCCCACCCAGTAGGCATATTTTAAAGGAACTATAAATGCCGATTGAAAGGATGTAGCCATATATAACATTTTACCAACCATAATATTATCTCTTATTAATTCTTTGCCTGGTATTATAAGCACACTTTGATATATATATATATTTATTTATTTTTAGCATACTCTTTTATCCCATTATTTTATTTTAAATGATTTAAAATTCATTTAAAATAAAATAAATAAAATAATAAATAAAAATCATTTTATTTTAAATGATTTTCTTATTCACCATAGCTCTAAAATACCACAACCATTCTCAAAATGAAATGGAGGTTGATTATCACTTAAGTCACTTGGACAGCATGGAAAGCCCACTGACAAGGGGATAATTCAAGCTCAGAAGTCTTCACCTTTAAAGAAAAACAATTTAGAAAACATAGGTTGAAGCATGTTTTGTGCTTGTTTGGGTTTTCTCCCATGACCTGAATCACTGCAGTTGTGTAGACCTGGCCCCAAAGTGGTGGACATGCACTGGAATATGATGAGGAGGGGGCTCCAGGGAGGAGGCAGGAGAAGCAGCCCAGGCCCAGCCCTGCTGGGGAAGGGACAGGGGAGAAAAGTGACTTTGTCCTTTGGTGCTTCTTGCCTCCACTCTTCCTCATGTTTTCCCATGTGTGTGTGCGTGTCTGTGTATGTGCATGTCTGTGTATATGTGTTTGTACAGGAAAAGAGGCATATACATAACACGTACTTTAGAATGACTTCAGGTGACTGTGTTTTCTATTCTGGCGTGGGTGGGAAGGATGCATAGAACAAGGGACAGCATTATCTCCAGTGTCCTTTATGTGTCGTTAATGGACTGCAGGCATTGGTGTGGCAGATATATTCCAAGGCAAGAGCCTTTTACGGGCCTTGGAATAGCAATAACTCATGTTACACAGTGCTATATGCCTCAGCGGATTCCCATCATGCCCTGTGTGTGAAGACCTACAAGACAGGTATTATTTCCCCCATTTTACAGATTAGGAGACTGAGCCTCAGGGAGGTTGTAATCGGTGATTGAACTAAACTAGGATTTTGCTCTGTCAGTTCCTCATTTGCTCTCCCTCTATCACACCATTCTCCTTAACCCCACCCCAAACTCCTTGTTCTGTTTATGCAAGCCTCTCATTCAAACAGAAGCACATGGGGATTTCTGAACCCATGGACTCTGGTTGCTTTTTATTGTCTACATCCATATTTGTCGTCCAAACTGTAAAACATGCCTCGCCTCCCTCTGCAAGTGACCATTTCCACCAAGGAAAGGGTGTTTGATCTAAGCAAGAGGATGTAGCTGGCTGGCTTCCTTCTGCTCTCAAGCCTCCACATTCAGCATCACTCTTACTCCTCAGCAACCTAACTCTCTTCTGGCCAGGGCCCCTGGGCATTTGACTGACCATTGGGTACCAGGATCCTCACTGTGTTGTCATGTCTTTATGGCTTTTCCTGTTTACTATAACACTGTATGTTCCCCTTACTCCATTCCTTTCGTGTCAGTGGTTCCCATACATTAGTATACTTAAGAAATTTCTGGGGATGCTTGTTAAAATGCAGACTCTTGGGCCTTGAGATTATGAATCAGTGCTCCGAGGGCAGGGTCCAGGCATTTATACCTCAACCCCTCATTTTGATGCAGCTGGTCTGGGTGGGACAATTTGAGAAACAACGATGCCTTAGGCTTCATTCTCTACTAGGGGAGCGGATCTGAAAAACATGACACTCAGATGTGAGTGAGTGTGATAATCCATTACTGTGTTGCTTTTGAAGAGCACGTATGAAAGGCAATATGATGTCCTGGTTAATAGCATGGAGGCTGGGCTCGAATCTCTGCTCCTCAGGGTTATCTCATCTAAACTACTAAACCTCTTTGTGCCTAAGCTTCTTATCTGTAAGATGTGGTATGATACATCTTAGGGTTGTTGTCTGGGCATGAGTTAATTTATGCAAAACATTTAGGGCAGTGCCTGCTACATCAGGAGCTCTGGCCCAGGTGCCTCAACCAGAAGTGGAGAGGTGTCAGGGACGTCAGTAACAGTATTGGGAAGATGGAAAAGATATTTTGGAAAAGGAGAACCTTTTGGCATTCCTGAAATCATTCCATGTCAGTGACTGCTTATTATGTATTCTGCCATTAAGCAAGCAAGAAGGATGAGCTCATCTCTAGTGAGTCAATGAGGCTTCTGGAGTTTATTACCATGAGGCACACAGTGACCCAATGTACCCCAGGGAGATGATGCCCCAGCTGATGAGTGCACAGATGTGTCAGAGAAAGTTGCCCTGACATTCCACATAAGCCACCCTCTTTGCTTTGGATTAATTCCTTTTCATCTTATTCCTCCTCTCCTTTTGTTTGAAGGTAACCATCGGGTTTCTCCATCTTTTGCTCTTCTTAGGAGGGAGTATGAGTTTTCCTGGTGTTTGTATTACACTTTGAAAATTTAAGCTAAATCTTCTTACACTGATAACAAAGATACCCGTTTCTAGTTTACATCCTGTTATGCATTGAATTATGTTCCTTTTGACAAGTTCTGTTGAAGTTCTAATCCCCAGACACTCAGGATGTGACTTTATTTGGATATACGGTCACTGCAGATGTAGTTAGTGAAGATGAGGTCATACTGGAGTAGGGTGGACCCCTCATCAAATATGACTGGCGTCCTTATACGAAGATGGCCATATGAAAACACACAGGCAGAAGGCCATTAACGATGGAGCCAGAGTAGAGTTATGTAGCTGCAATCCACAGAATGCCAAAGATTGCCAGCAAACCACCAGAAACTAGGAGAGACAAGGAAGGCCTTCCTTATAGTCTTCAGAAAAAGCATGGCCTTGCTGACACCTTGATTTTGGACCTCGAGCTTCCAGAATCATGAAATTTGTCCCCAAGAAATTTCTATAGCTTTAGGCCATCCAGTTTGTGATGCTTTGTTAGGGAAGCCCTAGAAAATGCACACACATTCCCTTGGGAGTCACCAAAATGATCCTCAGGGATAGGATTTGGGATTTCTGGCATATTATTTTTTTATGGGGTTCCCACGTGGGAACCGAAAACCGCACTACAGACCAGCTGTCTGTGAGCAGTCTGAGGGAACCCGGAGCCATCTCTCGCGTCCACATGGCCTCACGTGTTCATTATCACAAAAAGCATCTAGTGGCAGCTGGCTCAGTACAAAGCAGGCTCTACATATCTTGATTCTTTTTTGTCCTCTGGTGTCAATTTGGTAGCACTTGTTGATGTTGAGTGTTACCAAACAAGTGACATTGAACAGCGAACAGTATAAAAATAGGCCACAGAAGGCCCAGCGATAGCATGGATACTGGGTGATTAGTTAGTGAACTTGAACAGAGAGGAGGGACAACTCAGTGTTTGCCATCTTTGAGGAGAAAGAACCACAATCCCTCCAAGTGTTGAAAGTTCTGTACCAGATAGAAAAATCCTACCCTGTTTAATGTAAGAAAATCTTATTTTATCCAAACATGCAATTATAGGGATTCATCCAGAAGCCTGGCTTCCTTGCTAAATTCTGTGTTTACACTCGGGAGTTTGTTATTCTTCAACCTTCTGGGCGTGTCATGGGACAAATCTGAACGATTACTACACTAAAGAAAATAAAGCTCTTTCTTTTCTATCAAAGACACAAGAAACAGAAACATCTTCATCATTTTCAGGCTATCCATTGGTCTGCACGCACATCTGTTTGAACTAGAGCTTTTTAAACACATTAGCATCTTTTCAGTTTCTACAATACACTTCCTCATGGTGGAGGCTGTTTCCTACTATTCAGTTAAGTCAAACTAGGGTTACTAATAGCTTTCATCTTACCTCATTGCTGGAATATTTTTTCCTCCAGTGCTTCTAGTCTGTTTACCAAACACACAGAAAATGAATGAAATAAATCTCTGCAGGTTTGAACATCGCTTCGCAAGTGAGAAAAAAGATATACACTAGGGTTCTTGCAAAGTCTAGGCAAGGATAATCACAGCTCATTATACAGAATTGTTCGATACGCTGTATAATGTGGCTGTCAAGATGCAGTCCCCAACCTCTACAACAGGGTTTTTCTACTTGGACACCATTAACATTTTGGGTCCAGTGATTCTTCGATACTGGAGTGTGGGTGGGGGTACTGTCCTGTGCACTGTAGGATGATTATAAGCATCCCTGTTTCTCTACCCAGGTAGAGCCAGAAGCATCCCCCAAATTGTGACAACGAAAACTATCTCCAGACAATGCCAAATATCCCTTGGAAGGGAAGAAAAACTTTCCCTTGATTGAGAACTACTGCTCTAGAAAATCAGAATACAATGTAATAAGATACAACTTGAAGTTGAGGAATATTTCTAGCCTAGAATGCTTGTTTATTTATTGCAGGCACTTTTGGCTCTCTGTCCTGTGACTTTGTGAGTTCATTCATTCATTTACCCAATATTTATGAAGCATCTACGTTTTGAGGATGGAGTAAGTGAAATGAAGAAACAGGACCAGGACAAGGTCAATGAGCTGGCCATGGGTAACTGAAAAGGGTACAGTGCCTATAAAACAGAGACAGCCTCCGGCTTCTCAGGCTCACTCAGGAATCATTACCAAGGAGGGGTGATTTCCTTCTGTGGTGCACTGTCTTACTTTTAAGGTAATAGAGGAAGTCATTTTCGTACTTGCCTCTCTAAATCACTAACCCCTAGAATTCAGACTGGAATCTTGAGTGTATCTCCCAGAACAATTCCCCAGACCCTTTTCTACATCAAGGACTCCCCATTTGCTGTTGATTTTGCCTGGAGCACTCTTTCAGCACTCTGCACTTGGCTCACTTTGAGTTCTTCATAATGTTTTAACCTAAATGTTTTCTTCTTTAATGACTTCTTTCTAGCCCCCTCCTACTTTTCTCACCTGGACCTTTTATTTTATTTTATTTTTTCATCTAGCCTATCACATCCTTATTTAATGGAGTGTGTGTGTATGTGTGTGTGTGTGTGGTTATTATTTCTGATACTAGACTCTAAGCTCCCCGGAATGTAGTAGGTACTAAATTGATATCTGTTGAATAAATGAATGAATTAGTGAATACTGCTATTTACTAAATTATATTTTTCTCTTTCTCCTGTTTGCAAGAACACGAACCTGATAAAATCTCCCAGGGAAAGGAGAATTCTGAATGTGTTATTATCTGGCATAAGAATTAGTAATTGCTTTCACTGATTGAATTTATTTATTCTAATCCAGGCATAATTTTGGTAAAAAGGTGAACAAAATGGAAGACAAATTAATTCAGTTTTTGCTTATCATGAAATTTGAGTTAAAACCTACAGGTTATGGCATAGCTCTACCCATGGAGATGATGATTTCCTTAAGAATGTTTAGGTGGTCTGGAATTCAAACGCCTTCATGTTTACCTTCAGAATCATATGGCTGGGGTGTTAAGTGATGGAATTAAAATCATGCAGGGGCCTAAATGCTAACCTTTATATTGGTCAGAGAGAAACAAACTCTTTACAGCTGGGTAATGGGAAAATTTGACTCCAAGTAATAGTGTTTCTGCCCTGGAGCTCTTAGTCATCTGATCCTATTGCTCACAGATGGGCTGTTAACAACAACAACAACAAGAACAACAACAAAACTGTAGAAATGGGGCCATGTGAACTAGGTGAATCTGACAACTGTCAGCACTCAGCAAGTCTGAGCACTTGTTATTTAGCTAGCTCTTCTTAAGACCACTGCTCTAACTAAAGTTGCAAGTAATTATGCACTTCTCTGTCATGTGAACTAAGATGAATTGGCTGGTTGCAAAAACAAACAAACCAACAAACAAACCCAAAAAACCTAAAAAACCAAAACCCAAAAGTTTGTAGCCAACTTTGGAACTGATTTTCTGATCCATCTTAGAACACATACAGCCAATTTGGCAGCAAGGATGATAGAGGGAAGACCACAGAGCTCTGAGCCCGGATCAGAATGGGAAATGAACTCCAGCTCTTGATCTTCTTCAGTACCAAATATTTATTTGTGGTCCATTTGCATTCAGCATGCCATCGGTGGATAGCTCAGTATTTCAAAGGTGATTTAATTAATACCACAGTCTGAATATCAACAGTGAGGATGCCGACTGGTAAAGCCTAGGAAGAGGGTAATAAAAATACTACTGATGAGAGGTCTTCCACTGTCTCTTCGTGTGGGCTTTCTGCATTCTTACAGGCTTTGATTCTTGTATAAATACTGGTCAACTAGAATCACAGAATTTTATAAATAAAGGCAACTTAGACACTGTCTGCTTCTACCTCTTAATCTGATAGATGAAGAAACTGTTGTCCAGAGTGTAAGTGCCTTTTCCAAGGCCCAGTATAACCCTGGAGGTCCATGTTCAAGAAAGGACTGGAATTCAGTCCTTTATTCTGAGGCTCAGTTTCCTTGTCTGCTCTGAGGAGTGACCGGTAACTTCTCAGTAACTTAAGGTCTCTTTTCTGTGCCAGGAGCTGGAGAAAGAATGATGTCTGCCTGTTCCTGGGCCCTGGGAAGATCTCTGAGGACACTGGCATTTTGGGAATTTTGCTGCATGATTTGGAAAAAGACTAGTGCATGTTGTCAGCTTCATTCCTAGTATGTCTAAGCCATGAACTCAGGTGGGAAAAGGGGGAACGGGATGATACTCTGGTGTTCTAACTGGCTAAGCTTCCTCTTAGGAAGAATTAAAAATAAACAGGCAAAGGAAAGGAAGGAACCACAGAGCTGGATTACATAAGTGATATGAGATTTGTGCTATGTACAAAGCATATCTCATGCAGTTGCTAAAGCAGTGTGCAAGAAAGAATTTGTTGTAATAGAAATTTGAGTGACAAATATTATATTCCAATAAAAATGCCAAGGACCTCCCCAAATGAGGACCTAATGAAATGCTAACTACCCCACTGTGGCCCTTAAGGTCCTGAAAGTCTTGTCATGATAGAGTGTTTTATTATTAAAACATTCTGAGCGTCTAAACCAGATCCAATTCTCACTATACATTAGCAGCACCTGAGAATCTTAAAAAAAGAATACAGAATTCTGGGCCCCACCATAGACCAATTAAATCAGAATTTCTAGGACTAGGGTGTTTAAAACTGTGTTTTTAAATGTTCTCCAGATGATTTGCAGCCAGGGTGAAGAACCACTGGCTTAAATTCACAGAACAGCCAGCTTTTGCAGAGGCCACACTCTTTCATGAGTTTCTATCACAATAGGGGTTTATACAAGCTGCAAAACTGTGTGAATATGCAATGTGTAGGAGGGAGTGGATGGGCGGGCTTGCCATACAGATAATGCTTCATGCTGACCTTTTGGTATATACAATGCATGCATTTTGCAGTGTTCTATTTTTCAATGTTTACCACTTGCATTTTCAGCCACTGATTGAAACAATGCCACATCAATTCCTCTTTGCCCCTAAACAAATGAGGTATCTTGCTGGCATAGGGGAAAGTGTTCATGTGTATGTCTATGTTTAACTATGAGCTGTGTGTGAAGGCTGTTTTGCACCACACTATAACGGTAGAGGCAGAAGGATTTGAGAAGTTATATAGACAAGGAATTTAACACATGACCATTACAAAATAACCTCTGGTGACACATTCCTAGGATTAGCCACTCTTATTACCTGGAAGTTCTCCCATGTCACCTAACTTTTTTTTTTTTCTTTCTTTCTTTCTTTTTTTTTTTTTGAGACAGCGTCTCACTCTGTCGCCCAGGCTGGCATGCAGTGGCACAATCATGGCTCACTGCAGCCTCGACTTCCTGGGCTCA
>NW_012114744.1:1914236-1917752 GCF_000951035.1 Colobus angolensis palliatus | reverse complement strand
TAACGGTAGAGGCAGAAGGATTTGAGAAGTTATATAGACAAGGAATTTAACACATGACCATTACAAAATAACCTCTGGTGACACATTCCTGGGATTAGCAACTCTTATTACCTGGAAGTTCTCCCATGTCACCTAACATTTTTTTTCTTTCTTTCTTTCTTTTTTTTTTTTTTTGAGACAGCGTCTCACTCTGTCGCCCAGGCTGGCATGCAGTGGCACAATCATGGCTCACTGCAGCCTCGACTTCCTGGGCTCAAGCAATCTTCCCACCTCTCAACCCTCCAAGTAGCTGGGACTACAGGTGCATGCCATCATGCCCGGCTAATCTTTGTATTTTTTGCAGAGATGAGGTTTCATCATGTTGTCCAGGCTGGTCTCAAGCTTCTGGGCTCAAGCCATCTATCTGCCTTGGCCTCCCAAAGTGCTGGGATTACAGGAGTGAGCCTCCACGCTCAGCCTACCTAACACTTTTCTAAATAAAAAGCTAAGCGTGCTAGCCTTCCCTCTTATTTCTTATCTTGAATGGTGATTGCGTCTGAGCAGTGCTTTTCTTATAAGTCTCACACTAACCTGACAATAACCAAAGATAATTGTCATTCCATGTTTCCTTCTAACCCTTCCAATAAATCATCTACACGAAACAGTCCCTCCCGAGCCTTACCTGGGGTTTCTTCTTGGCTCCTTATTCCTTTTGCTCTTTCCTAGGGCTTCTCCAGAATCTCTACCTCCCTCTTAACATCAAAGCAGGAACCTATTCTGAATGAGTCTGACCAAAAGCAGATGACGTAGAGAATCTTGTATGTGACACGACTTTAAATATTTCATTGTGCTTCTTTTAAATTATTATTATAATTATTTATATGCTTATTTTTCAGACTTAATTTGAGTCCCCACTTACTCAAGGAGCTATGGCATGTGGACTCACCTATGGGTGTGTTTATAATAGCGACTCAACCTGGAGACCTTGGCCCCTTGGGGCTGTGGAATTACTACAAGGGGAGTTTCCATATCCATTATACTCACCAGGCACCTTGGTTTCCACATCACAGGCTCCCACAAAAATGAAAACTCTATTCTGGTATCTTCTTATTTTTATATGCTTACCTATTTGTTGCCTACTTAATATATCTGTTTTATTTCAAGTCTTTTAACATCATCTTACTTTGTATTGAACTTTATCTTATTTTTATGGGCTATTGTAATTTGTCTAAGTCACTTTGCTATTATTTTTATCATAAATGTTAACAAGGTCATTTTAATTGGTGTCATTTTTAAGTTGAGAGTCCTCTTAGCTTGTTCACGCAAGTTTCTGATAAAATATTAAGTGTGCTATGACTGTGGTTCTGGCTGTATGTTAGATACCAAGTTACATCCCAAATCCACAATGCATTTCATCACTCTTTTTTGATGGCTACTTCCTAGTTATATCTATTCTCAACTGAATAACGATCCTGGTATTTTATACTTAGCCAGTTGATAGGAAGGCTATTTGGGGTCAAATTGAAGAGTCTTATATTATTACAGTAAAATCATCTTTTATTATAGGAGACAAAAGAAGGAAACATATCTGGGAAAAGAGCTGATGTTCATTTCACTTGGCACAGACACCAATAATGGAATTAATGGTGTCTGACTCTTTCAGAGTCATTAATGTGTTGTTATTGTTGTTTTGTTTTTTCTTTTTCCTGAAAAGAGATCTGAGATCTATGAGAAACCACTTCTGAGGCAAAGAGAAATTTCTGTGCTATTGGAATAGTGGGCTAACAGTTAACACCTCCCAGCACACAAAATCTCAGAGCTCTGTGTATGTGAATGTAGAAGTAGTAAAAACAAAGAGAAGGAAGCAGAGGCTTGGGTTTCTCAAAGCTGTGGCTTCATCCAGGGATGGGAGGTTTTGGATTTTTCTTTCGGGCCATTCCCTGATCTAGTCATTCCTCTCAATCTTTCCATAGTGTGGGGATAGATGGGGGATTCAATAGGCAATCCTTTCACCCCTCCCTTGCCAGGGGAGTTCTCCTGTGGCCAGAGACCCAGGCCCCCAGCCTACACACCCTTAAGGACAATGCCAAACAGCAGCTGATGGTATATTTTGGCATTCTGGGAATTTGCCTGTCCTGTCTGCCAGACACCTAGGAGATTAGTCTTATCCTCCATGACCCCAGGAGATCATCTGGATGCCACAGCTTGCTTACTAGAAGGTTTAGGAGAAATGTATTTGTGTCCTCCTAAACCTGGAGATTAAAAAAAAAGTCTAATTAACAAATATTTTAAATATACACACATATTAGAATTCATTTTCTCTTTACCTAAGTAAACAGACTAAATGTTTTTGAATTTATTTATTAAGTTCTTGAATTTTTTTTTTCCAACAAGGTTTTCAAATATGGCCAATGGGGACAAAAGTGGCAAAGGAAGAAAGACACTCAATTATGTAATCCCACTGTGTCTTTTCATTCAAAGCACATATTAACTTACTTTAAAAAGAATTTCAGAGTGTCAACTGAATTCGGCATCTATTTTCCGATGTCTGACTCTGCATGGGGGCACTGGGCAACCACAGAGGTGAGGGTGCCATTGCTCTGCTTTGAAGAACACAGGCACAAAGTGGGGAGAGAAGGGAGAGAAGAGAGGACACTGAAGGACAGTGAAGCAGAATGGTTGGAAGGCTTTGATGAATGCTACGGCAGAGATAAAAACAAAGGATGGTGGGGGCAAGGAGAAGAGATGGCTGATTCTGAGAAGGCCCACATGTCAGAGGCAAGCTCCAGCAGATGAGTGAGGTCTGCCAGGCAGGCTGTGGTGCGGCAGGACTCATGACGTGCTCCGTGCCTGGTGCAGGGCTGGTGCTTCCCAAATATTGGTTGAATGCCTGATACGGTTTGGCTGTGTCCCCACCCAAATCTCATCTTGAATTGTAGTTCCCATAGTTTTCCCATTTTGTCGGAGATGACTGAATCATGGGGGCAGTTTCCCCCATACTGTTCTTGTGGTAGTGAATAAGTCCCATGAAATCTGATGCTTCTATAAGGGGTTTCACCCCTTTTGCTTGGCTCTCAATTCTCTCTTGCCTGCCACCATGTAAGATGTGCCTTTCACCTTCCACCATGATTGTGAAGCCTCCCCAGGCATGTGGAACTTGCGAGTCCATTAAACCTCTTTTTTTAAAATAAATCACCCAGTCCCAGGTATGTCTTTATCCGCAGCGTGAAAACAGACTAATACAATGCCCTTTCTGGGACAGTACATTATATGAGAATGACTCTTATTCCTAGCTTTAGACCTAGAGAAATAGAGGGACTTACCCAAAATAGTTTGGTGAATTTGTGGTTATTAACTGTTTTAGACAATTTCTCTTCCTACTAAAAAGCCTCATTCTCAAGAACAAGCAAGGAAGAGAGAACTGTAAAGATAACCAAAATAATTAGTGGTGAAATCTAATGAACGCAATTCTACTTTCTTGACAGATTTTGGTATGCCCATTTCCACCCATCTATTACTTCTAAGAAGATAGAAAAG
>NW_012114744.1:1902579-1914026 GCF_000951035.1 Colobus angolensis palliatus | reverse complement strand
TAGTAGAGATGGGGTTTCACCGTGTTAGCCAGGATGGTCTCGATCTCCTGACCTCGTGATCCGCCCGTCTCCACCTCCCAAAGTGGCTGAGACATTTTAATTGTTCTTCTTAGAGACTAATGGTGCCTTGTAAAATGCACTATTAAATCTGTTTCTTCCTTCTGGCATTTGTTTTTGAGAACAAATATGTAATTACTAGGGAGGAAGTCTCAGAGAAACGATTTGCCATATTCCATAGGCATTTCTCCTACCAACATAAAACTCAGGTTTTTCTCAATTGTTTCCTGCTTTTACAATGTATTGGTGTGGTCCCACAAATGTCTGTAGAAATTGAGTGGGCAAATTGAGAACCTTAAAAGGAGCTGTTTAGTGCAAAGTACCTGTCAGGACCTGCTTCCTTTCCTGGTGCTTACCCCTCCCCGTATATCCAGACAGGATCAGCCCACCCCAGGGGCTCTGGCCAACTTGGGTGATCAGGGGCACTTTAAAGACTTAAGTGATTCAACCTTAGCCACCACTGCAATGTGTCTTGTTCTATTTCTAGTCACTGGAAGTTCTACTCTGGCCACGCCTGTCCTTTGTACCCATTTCTGGTCTTTGGGGCTTAATCCTCCCTGTCCAGCATCCACATTCCTTGAAGCCTGGGGTTTTACATTGGTCCTTCTCCTTCCTCAAACGACCTGCCAAGATCTAGGGTCTGAGCCTAGAAGCTCAGACCTGTCACTCCCAACAGAGATCATATCTGGAATCGCCATAAGCTGCTCACCTAGTGTGAGGACACCGTCATCTCTTTCCATACTGTGGCCACACCAGTGGTTTCTGGGATCATGACTTATTACAGAGAGGCACTGGAGGACAGTGGTTAAGAATCGGGCTTTGGAGTTTCACTACCTGGGTTCAAACCCTAACTCTACCACTTCGTGCCTGTGTTATTCTGGCAATCTGCTAAGCCTGAGTTTCCTTTCCTACAAAAGGAATATGATGGTGATAATAATAGTATCCATCTCATAGGGCCATTGGAGCTGTCAGTAAAATGATCTTTGTCACCCAGTCAGCCTATAGGAAGTGCTGGAAGAAGCACCCCATCTCCTGTCTCACTCCCACTTGCACAAACCCCTTTGTTTGCCCCATTGCACCGACAGCCCTTTAAAGGGGCTATCTCATCAGATATAGTTCTGCTGAATGCAGAATGCAGCTTTTCAAAACTTCGCTTTTAAATTGCTGTGAGACAGAATATTAAGCACATACATACACCCTCAAAAGTTATTTAAGTCTTCTTGAAAGTAAAAACTTTTGGTTTTTTAATTGCCAGCACAGCTAATGATGATTAAGAGGAAATGGTTGTGTCTTTAGGAATATGTACTTCCCCTGCCATGAAATAAGGACCAACAAGAGACATGACTCCCTTTTTAATGGCCTTTTTTTCTGGCCTAAAAAGCCCTTTGTGAGTCACTGTGGCCTACAAAGAGACAAATGCCTTTGCTGGACAAGGAAGGCTCTGCTGATCTGGCTTCTGCTATTATCCCTGGCTCTGGCCACACTGATCCACTACTGGTGCCCAGAACAGGCCAGGATCCCTCAAGGCTCTGGTTGCTCCTGCAGCTCCCTCTGCTGGGACCCTGTTCCTGGTGAACATACATTCGGCTTTGGAGACCGCTGAGAACTCTCTTCTTTGTGCTTGACTGTGGCCTGTCCTTTGGTTACATGACCTCACTCAGGTTTGTTTACGTGTCTGTTTCCCCACTAAACCCTAAACTCTTTGGGGACAAGGGCTATAATTTAACTACTCAGTCCATGCCTGAGCCTGATTGGGTCATCACACATGGAAGCACCATGCACAGAAATGGTTGTTGGGAGTTGTGGAGCTGGGATATGAGATATCGCAGCCCAGTCCAGCATGAAGCAGGTGGCAGGACGGGGAGAAGGGTGCTCATGTTACTTTCTTTTCCTTTGCTTTTTGTCCTCCCAATCTCTTCCTTTCTCACTGCTTGGGCTCAGCTTCTTTTCATTAGTCATTGCAAATAAGAAAATGTAGTTGTGTTTGACATCTGCACCATGCATGAGATGACCCACTGCCATATCTAGACACAACTTACCTTTTCACATAGAGTCATCACAACATCCTTGCTGGGAGCAGAAGTTTATAAATTGAATGTAGTTTTTTAAAACGTCACCTTTAAATTGCTATGAGATAGAATATTAAGCACATATGTACAACATCAAAACTTAAGTCTCTTTGAAAGTAAAATCTTCTGGTTCTTAATGGTCAGTACAACTAATGATGGTTAAAGGGAAACTCGGTTGTGTCTTTAGGAATATGTACTTCCCCTGCCATGAAATAATGACCAAAAAGAGATATCTTCTCAAGGCTCAATAAAGAAAACCAGACGTATTTCATATCTGAAACACCAACATAGTTCCCATGAAAGGCAGGAAATTTGTATTCCGTGCAGGTGTAATTCTGTTCTACCAACTAATTCCCTTGGTAGTTGCATAGCCTGTGGATCATGCAGATTTCCTTTAAGGCAAAATTAAAAACACTTCCCCCACCCTAAACAATGGTTTATGTGCAAGCATGCCACTTTATGTTTCCTGGACTAACTGAAAAATAGTTTAAACTATTTTAAACATTTACATCTTTTACTGAGTAGCTGAGAAAATATGTGATGGAAGGATGTCAGTTTCATTAAACCTGTGTTTCAGAGAAAGAAAGGTCTGAGGGTTGAGTAGATTGGAACATAAGGGATCCTCTTTTAAGTTAGGGTGCAGTTTGATGGCTGTGATAAAAGGCAGCAGATGGGTGACATTAGAGAAAGGAGTCAGGGAAAGGCCTGACATGCCTGGAATGTAGAAATTTTGCCTAGTCTGCTAGAAAATAGTGTGAATAGGGACTTCCAGTGGATTCCAGGTATAGGAATCAGAGACAGGCTATTGCCAATTCATTTGTGACAATATTGTTTTCTTCTTCCAAATGGGACATTTCTGAGCATGCCTGGATGCTATTACTTGGGGCTGAGTAGTGCTGGCTAGTCTGTATGAGACAACCTAGGACATATGGTCACCCCATTCCTAGGTCACCCGGAGGCTCTAAGCTTGCAGTTGGCTTTAAGCCCAAGTAGCCTGAAGGGATGGAGAACCATTGAGCAAGTTGATTTGGGAGCCTTCTGTGGTGTTTCAAAACTCTCTGGCCGAGTTTTAAATGGTCTAACCTGCAAGTATTCTACTGGCAGGGAAAACATCTACAACTTTGCTGTGTATTTTATTTGCTCTCTTCAGGTAGAATCAACCAGAGTGTATACCTTTAAGCCAACCTTGGGTACAGTCATTTCTAAATCTGAGTTCACAGTGTAATCATTTGAAGAATGATCATTTGAAACTCTGAAAAATACAGACACTCAGGCTCCACCTCTAGATATTCTAATTTAATATATCAGGTGGGCCCAAGAATCTGCATTTGTAAACATTCATCTGATTCTTTTGGCACCTAGTCAAATTTGATAGTTCTTTCGGGTTTATAAAGAGGCTATGGGGTTTTAAAAAGGCTGCAAATTTCAATTTTTATTTTTACTTTTTTGTGATGGAGTCTCACTCTATTGCCCAGGTGGGAGTGCAGTGGCGCAATCTTGGCACACTGTAACTTCTGCCTCCCGGGTTCAAGCAATTCTCGTGCCTCAGCCACCAAAGTAGCTGGGACTACAGGTGCATGCCACCATGCCTGGCTAATCTTTTGTATTTTTAGTAGAGACAGGGTTTCACCATGTTGACCAGGCTAGTCTCAAACTCCTGACCTCAGGTGATCCACCCACCTTGGCCTCCAAATCAATGTTTCGACAGGAGGATTAGAAGTTGAGAGCCAATATGTGAGGAGAGGATACTAGAGAGGAATTGAAGAATTTTCTACAAGTTAATTACAATTTTTTTATGAGACCAAAACAGAAGCAAATTGCCTAAAAATATATGTTCCTATTTTGCCTTGTTTATTTTTCCAGAAACAATTTGAAGATTTATAAATGAGGTGCTGTTTTGACCAAAGATATAAAGATATAAGATTTTAACATACAGTAGAATTTGGTAAAGGAATCCAGCAAAAGTTTGTGAAGGAATCTGCATAAAGAAAGTCAAGGAGATACCTACAAACTCTATGTGGGCAGCATTTATATCCTGGCTAAAACAATCAGCCGGGAATTGTGGCACATCCCTGTGGTCCCAGTTACTCAGGAGTTGCTTGAGCCCAGGAGGTCGAGGCTACAGTGTACCGTGATTGTGCCACTGCACTCCAGCCTGGGCAACAGAGCAAGATTTTGTCTCGAAATAAATAAATAAATAAATAAATAAATAAAGCAAAGAAACACAAAATAGTTTGCCCAAAATATTTTTGGGGCATTCATTTTATTTTGTTTTATTTTTTGAGACGGAGTCTTGCTCTGTCGCCAGGCTGAAGTGCAGTGGCACGATCTCGGCTCACTGCACTCTTGGCCTCCTGGGTTCAAGCCATTCTCCTGCCTCAGCCTCCCAAGTAGCTGGGATTGCAAACATGTGCCACTACACCCAACTAATTTTTGTATTTTCAGTAGAGAAGGGGTTTCACCATGTTGGCCAGGATGATCTCGATCTCCTAACCTCATGATCCACCCATCTTGGCCTCCCAAAGTGCTGGGATTACAGGAGTGAGTCACTGCACCCGGCCTTTTTTGGGGCATTGATTAACTGCTTTTAGACAAACAATTTTGCTCCCTATGTATGAGCTCAAATCTCGGGGACTACTGAGGAAGATAAATCTGTGAGCCTGATATCTTCGATCCCTTCTTCCTCCTTGGTGTCCAGTGGGACTAGAATGCTTCCTAATTGAAAGAGATCATGAAAGCATTAGGCCATTATGCTGAAACCACACCTGATCTGGTTACTTCATGCATGCCTTTTCTCTTACTGCTAAAGAAAAATAATTTTGTATCAGTCTCTACTTTAGAATCACCACATTCAAGTTTTAGAGAAGAAAGTTACAAAAGTTGCAAATACATTTTTTCTAATCTTGGCACAATCCTCTTTCACTACAACAGGTTGCCTCTGAGCATCTATGTGTTAGGCCTAACTTCTAGGGGCTGAGGGCGTCTTTTTTAGAAAGTTGTTTTAAAAGAAGTACAGTTTGCAAATCTTTTTCTCTAGGGCCTCAGATTATGGTAAAGAAGATAATAAATATGCAAGGTCTCCAGGGTGTGGAAGAAGAGTGTGTGTATCTTGGAATAAACCATCTTTGTGTGAAGACAGCAGCCCTGAACTTTCCTCACAGCCAGGAGGGGTCATGGAAGGTCCAACTTCACAGGTGAGTGCACATAGCCTTGTCTTCCTAGGGACCAGCTCTTTCTGGTCATTCCATCATAGAGAATTATGTTTAAAAGTAGGGCAAACTAAAAAGCAGTTTCATTTGGAATATGAAGTGTCTGTTATTTTATGAACTTGAGTGGGCAGGATACATAAACAGGTGGTTTTTCAAATTACTGGACTTTCCAGATGCTGCTCACTATTGCAGCTGTTCCTACTTTCAACCCCTTAAAAGTGTAGCCAACCCTGCCGTTAATTGAAAGAATGTCCCACATCATGAAGCTTTTCATAATTCAAGGGTACTTGGTGTACCTTGCCTTAAATTTTAATAAATAATGTGAAATCATATACAGTTAAAACCAAAGTTTTTTTTGATTGCAGTTAATAGATGGAGGAGGGAAAAGGCTCTTTTAGTAAGCATTTAAAATGTGTATAATTTTGGGCTGAACTTGAAAGCATTTCATATGCTTAAGAAGGAATAATAGCCACCATTTTAGTATCATCCTTTGCTCAGTATTCTGAGAACAATTTCCCACTAAAGATGATCATAATACAGTTTTACAAGCTGAGGGTTCTGAATTCCATGCATGACTTCATACATGGTAGAATATCAATCACCAACTTGTGAAGCTATCTCCTAAACAAACATACAAACAAAACTAATACTAATGCAAACAGAAAAAGATATTAACATGGTGCTAAGTGCTTTGACACAGTCTGATCTTTTAAATTTTATGTTTTGATTAGACGTATATCAAATAAACAATAATTTTATAAGTGACTGTTATTCTGATATTAATCATCAATTGCTCTAGAATGCTTTCTAGTTGAAAGGGATCACGGAGGCATTAAGCCATTGTATTGATACCAGAACTGATCTGATTATCATGTGCTTGCATTTTCTTGACTGTTAAAGAAAAATTTGTGTCTGTGCATATTTAAGAATCATTACATTCCAATTTTAGAAAAGCAAGTTATGAATGCATATTTCTGTTTTTCAGCAAAGACCTCCTTTCAGATGTCCTGATTTGTCTCAGTGCTATCAGAATCATCTAAACACATTTTTCCTCTCATGACAATACTCCATGCTGAATCACATAATCTTATCTATTCTTCCTTAATGATACATTTCAAAATATTCATTTTGGGCAGTAACTATGTAAAAAGATGGATAACATTTTAAACTTGTTAACCCTTAATTTCTATTAATATTACAAAAGAGGAATTGGAGGCCAGTCTGGTAACCATGATGATCCTTTCCAATTCTAAAATTCTGTCATTTTGTGCATATATGCTTCGATCCCCAATGCCACTTTGCATTGTCCTCATTTCACACCCGGACCATGATGCAATTACATCTGAACTCTTTTCTGCTCAACTAGACTGGCTACTTTTCATTACCTTCTGTACCTTCACCAGAGTCATTTTACAAAAAGGTCACCTTCATTACACCATACCAATGCTTGCAGTCATTCATGGCTGCCCACTGCTGACATGATGATGTCCAAACTTATCACGAGTGCTGGATTTAGAGACTCTGCATTTTACTACGATCAGTCTTTTCACCTTTATCACCTACCAGTCTGCCACATGAAATCTCAAATCCCAGTCTGACTGAGCTACTAAAACTCCCCTATAGGAGACATTCTTGTCTCCATGTCTGGCTCATTTGGAATGCCTTCCTGTGCTTTTGCCCCAGCCATTTGCAATCCATCTGCCCTCCATGACCCAACTCAAACCGTACCTCCTTCATACCATTCTCCATTAAACCATCTGCAACACATCCTCCTTCTCTGACCCTGCTATCCTTTCCATGACTGGGTCTCCCTAACACTTCATATTGATACCATTCCCTATTTAAAAACCTTTTTGTTATGCAATATTCAACACTACTGTATTTACTTTTGATTTCTTATCATATGTATTATATTTGGTCTATTTCCAAAATGATGAGAAGGCTTACAGTAGGGACTACATAAGACTGTATGCCAGTTAAAAGGAAAAGTGAAAATACAAAACTATATGTGGGAGAGAATAAGGAACATGAATTAATGAAACTTAAAATTCAGCTATAGATTTGAATCTGCTTCCTGGCAGTCAAGGCAAAAAAAAAAAAAAGGGAAAAAGGACCAATCAGTTTCCATGTAGCAGTGACTTACTATATTTTGGTTGTATGTATGTATTTTTTTTAAAAAAACTTTTTACCTGTATGCATGTTGTCTCACCAACTGTAATCGTCTTTGTGATTGCTAGGATTTATTGTAGGAATTACATAGCAAACCATCTAATCTAGCATTTGCATGGGTTTAATAAACAAATTATTTGATGGCTAGTTTTATCAGAATTATAGATTTGAAGCTATTTTATTTATGTAGAAAATCAAAATAAGTACATAATAAACATGTGAATAACAATGCAAACAAAAGAAGGAGACACAGAAATCTCAGAGGGAGAATGAAGGGTTTGAGTTTGTGACCATTTTAATTAAAGGAAATTTTAAGAAGTATTCACAAGCTACTTAATATTTTTGGGTAAATGTCTGTATTTGGGTAAATTGTCTCATAATGTGGAGCAGCGAGCTTTTAGTAAGGTGAGAAATTAATTTTATTGGAACTGGATTGTATACTATAATGTATGCCATTATTACTAGTAAAATAGGTGATAATGCTGCACCTTCTTGAAATATAAATTAATGCCATACATGAGTTTTCTTTCCTCTCCCTAAATAGCTGTTTCCTGGGAGGAAAAAATGGAAATTCAGCTGTTTTCTGGGACTACTGAAAGTTACTATGCAGATATACTATCCTGTTCTTCATACTTTTACACTAGGGTTTCATTTCTTCCCTAGAGTTTTATTATTGTTTTCTTTAACGTGGCAATGGGCAGCATAGAGATTTCTGTGCTGATGGAAATGTTCTATGTCTGTGCCACTAGCTTTACCTGTTGCATACTCACAGTGTGGCTAGTGTGACTAAGGAACTGAATTTTAAATTTTATTTGATATTAATTACTTGAAATTTAAATGGAAACACAAATGGCTAGTGATTACCATATTGAACAGAGCAGCTTTTACAGGGCTCCTTGCTTTCAGGACTAACTTTTCCTTACTTGATTGGGTACCTTTAACAGTAGATCCCATTGGCCACTGTTTCTTTCTTATTATGTGAAGTTTTAAGCTACCATGCATTAGCAGTAAAGCTTTGGGTGCTTTTAAGAAGCACCCAAAATTATTGTCATGATTTTTTTAAGAAGTCTATGTTGTTGGCCAGGTGCAGTGGTTCACGCCTGTAATCCCAGCACTTTGGGAGGCTGAGACCAGTGGATCACTTGAGGTCAGGAGTTCAAGATCAGCCTGGCCAACATGGTGAAACCCCGTCTCCACTAAAAATATAAATATTAACCCGGCATGGTGGTGTGCACCTGTAGTCCCAGCTACTCAGGAGGCTGAGACAGAATTGCTTGAACCTGGGAGGTGGAGGTTGCAGTGATCCAAGATCATGCCACTGCACTCCAGCCTGGGTGACAGAGTGAGACTCCATCTCAAAAAAATAAAAAAATTAAAAAAAAAATTACAAAAGTCTATGTTATCAAAAGTAAAATTTAGGGAAATTTATTATTTACTGTCATGGAAACTGGGAATCATCCCTGTTTCTGTCATTTTGTTTGTGCTTGGACTTGAGGACACATATTTATAAAATAGGAGTCTCCGTAAGATGTAGATAGGCCCGTGTTCATCGGCCAGGCACTCTCTGGGCAGAATTTGCATTTGTAGTTTTGGTGTCTCTCTGTAGGGCATTCTCTGAAGCCCCCTCTAGACCAGGCATCTGAGTGAGACTGCCAAATTCTTTTCTAGGTGGATTTTTCGGTTTGACTGTCTTGTTTTGCTCACAGTTCTATGAGCAAGTAGTCAGGATTTGGTTTCTGTAGGCTAGCAGGAGCTTGCTCTCGCTTTTTCTTTTAATTTCTTTAATTTGAGGATCCCCACACTTGCTCTTTGAAATGCTGTTTTGTAAACTGCTATTTCCTCCAAGCCTGTTATGTTTTTTTTCCATCTGTGTTGAAGTCTCTTTTCCCAGTGGGGCCTTTCTTTCTCAACTTAGTCATGCTATGTGTGGAGACCCACATCCACTCTGTTGGCCTCTCTGACTCATCCCAGGAGGTTCGCTTGCTCCAGGGAATCTCACTCACGGTGCAGTGGAACAACAGGGAGGATCCAGAGAAGCCAGCCCTCTCTGAAATCTGCCTCTTTTCCTGGCAACTCTCCTTCTTGTTCAAAGCTACATGAGAAGGGTGGGGGTGGGGGAAAACACAAATATCCTCTCCCTTTATGGTAATGTTTTTAGTAAATAGTTTTTTAGCAATTCTATTTTCTAGTTTATAAGGTACTTTTGTTGCTGTTGCTTTTAAATATTCCATAATCCAGCTAGTCAAAAAAAGCTGCAAATGCTCCAATTTTCCTTTTTCCTACTCCAGGAAGCCAAGAGAGTCAATTCTGACAGTTTTTTTTTCCCTTCCAGTTACAGATTAAATTGTTTCCCCTTTTGAAATATATTATTCATGAATGTAAACAGTTTGCGAACTATAGCTCTTCCCATCCAGACAGCAGGCGTGGTGGGTGGAAATTGCTCATCCACCTCATTGATTGCTGGGGGCTATGTAGGACTAGATCTTCACACTCCAATCTCTGAGCCAGGATTTTTCCTTAGCCCTCCACTTCTCAGAGAAAACCCTCTGCCAAGGATGGCTCCAGCCCATGATATCCCAATCCAGATGTGTTTAGACAATAAATTCCTCCCACTAGATTGGCTAAAAGGGTCAAAATCGAATAACAATGATAATTTAAAACTGACCACTGAGTCAGATCTAAGTCTGGCCAATAACCCAGTCCCTTTATTTTTAATCTCACCAAGCACATCCTGAAAGTATGAAAAGGAACTCCAACCTGAATGTGCCATTAGCTCAGGGCAGGCTGACCCAGGTCTACTAGAGGCAACTTTCCACATCTAAGTGCAGATGTCCATAGATAGAAAAAACCAAGAGGCATACATTGTTTTGGTTTTGTAAATTTGCTTAGTTGTGCACAAGTGACTTGTTAGAATAGTTAAAGTAACTTTCATATGTATATAAGTACGTATTTTCTTTGTCTTTAGTCCTAGGCATTTCCATCCACTGTAGTATTTTTAAGAAAATCACTTCCCATCGTTTTAGTTGGGGGAACATGCCTATGTTGTATTCTGACTCATCCTCAGCACAAGACCTGACACAATTATCTTACTGTCTTCATGCCACGTGCAGCGGGGACCTGTCACTAGACTTTCAACCTGGGAATGGATAGGAACCATCTCACCGTCCCAAGGAGTATGGGCCGTCTGTTGCTGAGGTCAATACGTTCATTTGCTAGGATAAAAGCGTAGTTATAGGAACTTCTACAAAACTCACTTTAGCTGAATTTCAGCTTAACTAATTATTGGAGGAGATGGGGGAAGGGAGATGTTACATTTCTGCCGACTGCAGGAGCTCCCACACATCAAACCCACAAAACTGTGTGTGTGTGTGTGTGTGTGTGTGTGTGTGTGTGTGTAGGGGGCGGGGTGGGAGGCGCATGCACGGCAATGCTAAAGAAGGATGCACGAGCTAACTGCCAGAGGAGAGCTGTCCCGGCCCTTCCCTGTTGGTCGCCTTGGCTTACCTTGACCACGTCGTCGTTGAGGTGTTTAGGGTCGCGGTTGACCAGGTCGATCTCCTTGGTGTGCGCGTCGTACACTTGCTTCTCGCTCAGCTCGTCTGCCATGGCCTTGTTGTTGGGCTTGTAGATGTTGCCCTGTTCCCGGATGGGAACGGTGTAGAGATGTCCCTGCAGAGGGCGGAGGGCGGACGGCCACGAGGGGGAGGGCGGCAACGGCGGTGGGAGGAAAAACGCAAAAAGAAAAACAAGCGATCAGAAGTCAGCCTGGCGGCGGGGGAAACCTCGAGCTCGAAATCGAACTAACCGCTCCGACAACTAAGGCTCCGTGCACAGAAACCGCCTGCGCGCAGCCAGCTTTTTAAGAGGATCTGGCAGAGGACACCACACCCCTCCGTACTCTGCAGGGCGCGCCTGCCTCCCCCGCCCGCCGCCAGGGGTCAGG
>NW_012114744.1:1899563-1901134 GCF_000951035.1 Colobus angolensis palliatus | reverse complement strand
CTGGGGTGCCTGGGCAGATTATTTTAAACCTGAGGCAACATTTTCCCTGCTCTGAACCACCGAGAGGCGTCCCGGGGAGAGCGAATGTTTTCGCAGTGCATCATCTCAGCAGGGGTGGAGGGAGCCGACGCGCCTGTAGAGATGCCCAGTATGGGCAACCAAGGCGGCAGAAACAATCCACAATCCTGCCCTGTCCTAAGCCGTCCCTTCCCACCTCCCCCGTCCCCCGCCCATCGCCCACGTTCCATCTCTGCCTTAAGACACATCTGTCTCCCTGTTTCACAGAGGGAGGGAGGAAAGATGATCAGGAACCTTTAGGTACATTTCACATCTAAACTTTGTGGATCCCTTGTGGAAGGAATCTGTGTGGGTGCCTGTGGTGTACTTTTGGTGACACTCGTTTACATCTAGTCGGTGTGGATGGAAACTTAAGCAGGCATGCAGAATTTAACGTTTCCCATCCGTTTCTGAAATGTCTCCCAAACGCTTCGACTTAAATGAAGATCTTTAACTTTTCTATAATTTTATTACCGATATTTTCTGGAAAAATGGAATTTTATGCCAACACATTATGCTATATTAGCAAAACACACAAAATATTTATAATTGTAGAATTATTTAAAGCTTCAGGTCTATTACCAGAGAAGAATTTTTTCAATGTGCTTGGCTGTGAGGAAAGATTTAACTTTTCTAATTGACTAGACTTTTAAAAAATGTGGTAGCGATTAAAGTATTTTATCTGTTCCTGAATATGGGGCCTCTCTCTTTACTTTTTTGTAAAAAAGCACAAAGTGAATTAAATAGTAATCAGTCATTTTACTCTTGAGCTGTAATTAATCAGGAAACTTATTATCCAAAAATGGAAAGGACATGTTACCTATGCTTCCATATGCAGTCAAAAGTCAAAGTATCACTGGAAATTATTAAAAAAAAAAAAAAGATGGAGTACACTTAAAGGGGCACAGGTTAAAATTAAAATAGAGAGGGGAATGTGGGTTGGGAGTAAGAGGGAGGAGAAAGGGAAATGGATGGAATGCTGAAAGAGTTGATTATCTAGTTGGAGAGAAGACACAAAAGTATAAAAGAACTATAAAGGACAGGCTATTGTTGGTAGCAAAATTTTTTGGAACAAAAGATCAGTTTTAACTAAGAATGGCAGGGAAAGTGTCACAGTGTTGCAAATGTTGGCATGCCTGTAATTATGTTGGTCATTTATGATTAGCAGACTAAAGACCTTTCAAAAATTGGGTTTTCCCAAATACCACATTAGTGGGAACTAAATGATGGGAACTCATGGAAACAAAGAGGGAAGCAGCAGGCACTGGGGCCCACTTGAGGGGTGGAGCGTCAGGGAGGGAGAGGAGCAGAAAAATAACTATTGGGGAGTAGGCTTTGTAGCTGGGTGATGAAATAATCTGTACAACGAATCCCTGCGACACAAATTTACCTATTTAATAAACCTGCACGTGTACTCTTGAACCTAAAATAAAAGTTAAAAAAAATTGGAATGTTTTAAAATAAGCTTATTTATGAATAAACAAATAATTGGGATTTCTCTTTTTCTTTTCTTT
>NW_012114744.1:1876200-1898158 GCF_000951035.1 Colobus angolensis palliatus | reverse complement strand
CAAAAAAAAAAAAAAAAAAGAGGTCATCCCCATGGATTAGAGGGCACTAGAAATATAGATCTAAAAGCCATGCAAGTGAACCCAACCAACCATCTGAGAGATGAGGACACCAAAACTTAAATACGCTAAAAATACCTTTTCCTAAGGAGTTTTGTTGGATAATGAAACATTTTGCAGTTGATAAATCACTAGAGCACCTCTTAGCAACTTCTGAGACATGAGGTTCTGAAGTAGGCTAGTCAGGGTCAGTTTATGGCAAAAATGTGAAATTCATTGCTTTTCATGTTCTCTCATCTCCTCTATGTCGCTTTACTCTGGCACAACTCCTTCTTCCCATCCCTGCCACCATGGGTTCTTTTCACATTCTTGGCTAAGTTCTTTTAACTACCACTACAAGATTTGGAATGTAAAGGTTTGACCACTTTCAATGATATCAGTGGTGTTAAGAAGCAGGCATCTTTCCAACATTTCCCAACACTCGGCAATCCAAGACTTCCCAAATGCGCCTTTAGCAATGCGTTCAGAGAAGGAATTCCAGCTTGGGTTATAGTAGGAGTTATTACCAGGTATGATATTATAAAAATGTAATAATCAGTATGGAAGAGCCACCCACCAATCATTTCAAACTTCAGCCGTGGCACTGGAGCTGTGCATTAGAGTACTGCTTGTTAGTTGCTGAATCATTTGGAGGTAAACGGTCCTCAGGGAAAGGGCAACGTACATTTCAGAGCAGTGACTATTTACATGCAAGTGTATAAACATGCCAACGTTTTAACCATCTGTGTGTAAGTAGATAAACATGTCATCTTTTGATGATCTCTGAGTTCAGCTCAGTATTTACTCTGTTTATCAACATCACCACCCCATAGGCCTTCTGCAATTCATTGCATCTGCTGAATCCCATTGAGGCCTCCTTCCTACAGTTGCCCATGTGATATGTGGAAAGAAATGGCTTTCAGGATATAGACTTGCCACATCACCTGACCCCTTTCTCACCTTGTTCTAACTTGAAGCTTCCGTGGATTGGGCTTTTCCACTTTGAGTATTTTAAATAATTTTTTCCTACTTATTTTCTTTAAAAAAAACAAACAAACAAGCAAACAGCGATTTTGTGTTTAAAAAATCTTTCTGATCAAGATGACTAAGAGTTTTCTTTTCCTACTATTTCTTTAAATTTACTTTATTTACAAAATGAAAACTACCACTAATATCTACCCAATAGGAGTGTGTAAACTTTAGTAAGGTGATGTATTTGAAGCTCTGAGGATACTGCAAAAAGCACAATAGTTGCTAGGGTTGAGGGAACACATTTTCATCCACAAATTTAAGATTCAAATAAACATATTTTACTTCAAAGTATTTTTAATTGTAAAATAGTTCAATTATCTGAGATATGGCAAACTGTATGATGGACACCTGCCACCTAACTTGATCAAGTATCATTTTGCCTTATTTACTCCAGAGCTTTTTAAACAGAAAACATTATAGATACTGTCAAAGTCCCATGTGAATTGTAACTTTCTCTTTTTCTGTAACTGAACTTAATTTCTTTTACAAGACCCCATTCCTTCAGGCAGCAGGAACTTAATTTCAGTCAATTTCTAGTTTCTTCCATTTTGTCCTAAATTCCGGGGGCTTATGAGGTGACCAGGAATCTTTGGTGTGGCTGTGGAGGAAGGTTTCTTCTTTAGCTGTGCATCTTGGCATCCGATGATGAGTATGGCACTCTGTCCCTCCTTGTTCATTGATCCATTCGGGAGAACAAGAGCTGCACTGTCCTTCAAGATCATTGAATGTGTCCCTTTGGGCCAGAGACACTTTCTTGCTATTTCTGTTCCTTTCTTAGGGCTCTCTGCAAACAAATCCGATGAATCTGGGTGGGCAGGTCTGATGCAGCATGGTGGAACCTCCCATGGTGAGTGTGATGTAGAGAACAGAATGAGTCCTATGCTCTGTCATGGTGCAGAGAAGCTCCAGAGTGTCACTGCCTCCGTGTGCCCTATCTTGAAACAGAAGGCACAGATATCTTTGCTTTTCGATCCTCTTAACTGATCAGGGCCCACCCTGGAAACACCTCTGTCAAAAACTACTTTGCTTCTTTTCCCAATTTCTTCTCCCTTGAGCAGAAAGCCTTGTTCTTATATCTCCCACCAATATTTTCATGCCATGAATCCCCCAGGACCAGGATTTTTGGAATTAAGAAAAGTCTTATCTCTGCTTTTATGCTGCAAAAATTCTTTCACAAGGGTAGATGGGGTAGGGGAAAGCTCCAGGGGCAACCAGAGAAGAACACTGATTAGGGAAATGTCATCTTCCCTAACTTTCCCCTTTCCCTTCAACCAAATCTTGCCAAGATTTTTGCAAGTAACATCTCTAAGAGCTGCTGTTTCTGGGTTACAACAAATCCTCAAACTCAAATTTCACATATGTAATTTCAGAACTTCTGCCAATATTTACATTTCATTGGTAGCCTCAATTGAGGCTTTTTAACCTAATTAACTCCAAATATTGATAGTGAAAGACTATGTTTAGCCTTTAGCGTTTCCTATGTCACTTTACAATTTTATTTGTGAAATATTTTGTTATTCAGTACAAAATAAATCTGATTGGTTATTTAATACAATGGAAATAAGGTTAATTCTTAAGAAAGCTTTTGAGTAGCAAATTGTATGTTGAAAGTACAATTCTTTTTTGTGTCCTAGCTAAAATTGCTAGAGGAATAGCCATATTGTGACTGCTAGGCCAGTAGGGCAGATGTGGCTTTGTGGCCCTGTCTAAAGGGTATCACAACAGCTCATTGAAAGCAAAAGATGGTGGCCGGGCGCGGTGGCTCAAGCCTGTAATCCCAGCACTTTGCGAGGCCGAGACGGGTGGATCACGAGGTCAGGAGATCGAGACCATCCTGGCTAACACGGTGAAACCCCGTCTCTACTAAAAATACAAAAAGCTAGCCGGGCGAGGTGGCGGGTGCCTGTAGTCCCAGCTACCCGGGAGGCGGAGCTTGCAGTGAGCTGAGATCCGGCCACTACACTCCAGCCTGGGAGACAGAGAGACTCCATCTCAAAAAAAAAAAAAAAAAAAAGCAAAAGATGAAGTGACCCAACATGTTTTTGTTGTCATATATCTGACACATATTTATTTTAAGACTAAGACTACATTTTAGGGTGTACCAATCAATTATTGCTGCAATAATACTGCATAAGTAAACTACTGCAAAACTCAGTGCTCTAAACAACCATCATTTTTATCACAGACCTATGGGTTGGGTTGGCTGGGACCTGGCTGATCTAGGTGAGGTATCTGGGGCAGATCCACCTCTCGCCACTTGGTACGTCTCTCCTCCTCCTTGGACTAGCAAGATGATTGGGGCACATTCTTCTCTTGCTGCGTGAGCAACAGTGACATAAGAGGACAAGAAAAAACATGCAAGGCTTCTAAAAGCTGACACTTGGAGAGGCACGCTGTCACTTCTGCCTTGTTCCCTTGGCCAAGGCAAGTCAACTGACTTAGCCCAACATCAAGGGATGGGGATGGAATTGCCACCAATGATGAGGCCATGGAAAGGGATGTATGAAGAACTGAAATATATATCACATATGTATGGTCATTAGAGGTTGTTTTTTTTTTTGGCTTTCAATTTTATAAGTTTTAATCTAACTTTTTGATACTTACTATTATTGCCATTTATTACTGCTTTTCAGAAAGCTTTACAGTGTACTAAAATTTTTTCCATTAAACAATTGGTAACAAAAACAAAAATCCCTTAATCACAAATCAAATGTGAACTTCTAGATGAAGATTCTCAAATATAGTGCCTGACAGAGGGTCTCAGAGAGAGGGGCTTGGGATGGTCACAGATGCATTCTCTTGCCTTAAAAGAGAATGTGATTTTCAAGACAGTTGATAATTTATCTTACTGAAATAATAATTAGGCCATTACCTTTCCTCAGATTTCTTGGCTGGTGAAACCCAAAAGAATGATTGATTTTAGGTAGCTGAAACTAGCCTTTAGAGTGCCAGCTTTTGTATTTCAGTAATTTCTGACAAAAATCACTCTTTAAAACATTAATTTTTGGCTGGGCATGGTAGCTCATGCCTATAATCCCAGCACATTGGGAGGCCAAGGCAAGCGGATCACCTGAGGTCAGGAGTTAGAGACCAGTCTGGCCAACACGGTCAAACCCATCTCTACTAAAAATATAAAAATTAGCTGGGCATAGTGGCGGGCACCTCTAATCCCAGCTACTTGGGAGGCTGAGGCAGGAGAATTGCTTGAACTCAGGAGGCGGAGGTTGCAGTGAGCCGAGACCACATGCCATTGCACTCCAGCCTGGGCAACAAGAGCAGAACTCCATCTCAAAAACAAAAACAAAAACATTCATTTTTCTCCTCCCTGCCTTTTAAAACAGAGTTGGCAGAGCATAGGTGCTTGCCCTAGGCCAACATTCAGTAGGGCTGCTGAAACTGCTGGCATCTTCCTCCTACTTCTTCACTGTTTTAATGAAGATCTGGAGAGATACTGCCTGAAACCAGATTTCAGAAACAAACTTCCAGTTGCAGAGAATTTCCGAAATAGTCTCATTGGTATTTGTGCGACAGCGGGCAAAGTGTCATCCTTATTATACTGGGTTTAGAACTAAATCTGATGAAACTTGTGCTTGTCTTTGAAAATGTAGCAAAATTTTGCCTTTAAAGGTAGGTTATCTCAAAACGTACACCCTTTCTTTATCTTACTTTATCTTATTGCAAAATTTTGTTCTTTGAGATAATATTTTCTTTTTAATTCCATTAAAAACAAACTCAAAAAGGTGATATGATTTACCAGTATAAAAGTAAATTCAAATATTGAGAAAATGTGAAGTGATAAGCAAACCAAACTTCACTGAGTTATTTTCATTTATGCTTAAAGTCCATGAAAAATGTCAAGTTTCAATTCATCATCTCATTATGATGACATATAAGAAATCAAAATAGCTGCCATGAAATTGAGTGGATTATAATAACCTTACCAAAATAATGGCTACCATTCTTTAAAGATAGGAAGTCTTAGTCTAAACTGGGAGCCAAATACTAATATAATCAAGGGATAATGTATTCAGTAAGCATGAAATGAGAGATAAATAAACACTTGGCTAATTTTTATCTGGATAGATTTATATCAATAATAAAAGTAAAAATTATAGCCCTACCAACAAAGACTGAAAATATTTACTATGAGGCTTGACATTAGCAATTTTCAGAAAAATTATGGTCAAGTGGTAAAACAAATTGTTACCCTCCATCTAGTTGAGAGATGTAAAATATTTAAGTATACAACGATTACGTTTTCTCCTATTTAAGCAAAAGAAAGTTATGACCACCTTTTAGAAGTATGGAAGCCCCATAAATGTTATCCAAAGTATGACTAAATCTCAAACTTAGTAGGACAACAAAATAATGTAATATGATGTAACTAGTACCTAGATTTAATATATATTTAACATAATATAGCTTATATCTGAGAAATGTACCATTTTATAGCGTACTAGTAGAGCTTTTAAATAGCATATTAGGGAAACATGTATTTTATTATTAACAAGTAAGTAATTAAAAAATCCCTTTTGATTTTAATGAAATGATAAAGAATAAAAATGACTTTAGCCCCTGAATACTGCCCCCAAATTATAAGCAGATATTAAACTTCCATGTTTTTCTTAAGTTAATGTAAATATTTGGGAGTAGTTCTCCACAGAAGCCCTTTGTTTTGTAACCCATCTGGCTTTAAGTCAGGACTCCATTATTTAACAAAGGAAACTCTCTTTCCTTTTGGCCCTTTCCCTAGTAAATAAACCATTTATCAGGAGTTGGTTTTACCTGGGGAAAATTTGTCTCTAAAGCACTCCTTTTGAGGCAATAATGCTTTAAAAGAGTAAAGTATTTTACTCTTTTAAAAGTATATATATATATGTAATATATATTATATATATGTGCTTACATATATACACACATTATATATGGGTATGCAAGTTGATTTTTCGTATTTTTTTTTTGACAGAGTCTCATTCTCTTGCCCAGGCTGGAGTACAGTGGCATGCTTCGCGGCTGACTGTAGCCTCCACCTCCCAGGCTCAGGTGATCCTCACAGGTGTGTGCCACCAGACTCAGTTAATTTTTATATTTTTAGTAGAGACAGGATTTTTGCCAGGCTAGTTTTGAACTCCTGGACTCAAGCAATCCACCCACTTCGGCCTCCCAAAGTCTAGGATTACAGCATAAAATAAGGTCAGTCTTTAAAGACTGTGTGTGTGCGTGTTTATATATGTGTATGTGTGTGTGTGTGTATGTTCATGTGTTCATGTTCATACACATAAGTGATCTGCTCTTCATACAGAATTTTACTTTCTTACAATCATGTGGTGAGTTTGTTTTTTCACTAATTTCGGGGAAAATCTGTGATTGCAACATCAGCTTTTGTGCATACTGGAGAATGGGGTTTATTTCTGCACTGCTGGCTTTGCCTTCAAGCAACTCAGCTAACTTCAGAGGGAATGTGAATGTGTTTTAAAGCAGGTGTAGGGGATTTAATTTTTGGACAGCCAGTAGAATATCTTCATAGAGCCAAACAAATGAACTCTCTGTTAGTTTCTTCTCTTGTCTGTCTGTAGCTACTTTATCTTCATCTCTTTCCATGTCTTACTCAAGCTGCTTACTAGATAGATCCTTGCTACTCAAAGTTTGATTTAGGGACTTGCAGCCTCAGCACCCAGGGAGCTTGTTAGAAATGCAGAATTCCAGGACCAATCCCAGATTTACTGAATCTGAATTGGCATTTTAACAAGATCCCCTGGTGATTCCTATGCTCATTTTACTTTGAGAAGCAGTAATGTAGGGGAAATAAAAACTTTAAACCTGAAGATGTTTAAAAAGGCAGAAGTTATGCCAGCAAATATCACTCTCCTATGTAGGAATCCTGAATGGAGAACAAAATTCCACAAATACAAAAGGAGCCTGTACATCATGGGAAGAGCAGTAGCACTGCAGGCTGGATGACTTACAGGGAATCCCAACTCAATAAACAAACGAAAATACTATTAAATAAATATTTGTAAGCAAATTGAAGGAAGTATCATTTAAGAGGGAACCCTACAGGCTAAGTTGGCCAAGCTGCTTGCAGGGAACTGGCAGTTCTTTCTATTTCTATAAACTGAAGTCTTCTTGGAATGTGAAATCAAGAATTACAAACTGGGCAGTAGCCAGGATTATTATTTTTTAAATTTATTTTTGCTATGAAAGGGCTTGAGCTATATTAAGTTGTCCCATTGACCACACCCAAAAGATATTGGTGAATAGCAAGAGTTGAGGTGGCACCAATCTATTAACTTCATAAAAAGAGCAATTTCTTAGGGCTGCTTCAAAGTAGCCCAAACCTACCCTGCATTTTGGAGAGTCCCATGCCCTGCAGAGTTCATTGCAGACATGAGGGATTTTCCTTTCCAATTCTGAATATTTCTTCAACTCTAAGAACCGTAAAATCATGGAAATCAATAGATCCCTAGCTCACCACACTGCATAGAGCCTGACCTACCTCTGATCTGCTCCAGATTAATGCTTACTATTGCCAAAGTTCTTCCAGGAAAATTATTTTACAATCTTCTATTTGCCATTTTCCCTTGTTTGAATATACTTATGGTCACAGTTTTGTGTGTTTGTGTGTGCCTAGTAGAATAAAATTATGGCTTAGGATAACCCCACATAGGATTTCTCTTCCTCAGAAAAAAAATAGTTTTAATAAAAATCACTTTACACAGTATTTTTTTTCCTAGGACCCTTCAATCACTTCCAGGACAAATAATACCAACAATGCTGGTACTTTTTAGCAATCTAATTTTAAAAACTGTAATCATCATAGGATTTTCCTCATCTAAATAAAATGTATATTACTGATTCAGTTGCTTGCTCACTTGTTTCTTCTATATGATAACAAATTACTTTTCAGTGTTTTATGTCCATTGCTTTCATCATGCCCCTCACTCCACCCCGTCCCATCCCCTGCATGGCCCCTGCACATACAACATGTGAAATTGATTGAATAGACTAGAAATTCTGTGGGGATCTTTTCATCTTGTTTATGTTACCTAACCCTGAGTAATGTGTACTACTCCTATGTCTGCCCCCAAAAGGCTATAGATAACTGGAGAGAAAGGGTTGGTTGCATCTGATGCTTCTTTTTATGTATTCTAGTGTCATGATTTCCCATTTTCAATATAATTCCTGACTTTGATACTGATTGTTTTACCACTGTCACTTTGTGAGAAAACATGTAGGAACTGGGTGCGATAGTATGCACCTGAAGTCCGAGAAACTGGGGAGGCTGAAAAGGGAGGATCACTTGAGCCTAGGAGATTGCACCACTGCCTTCCAGCCTGGGTGATAGAATAAGACCCTGTCTCTAAAAAATAAAATCAAGAAAATTTATCATGAGCAAATTATTCAATAGGAGAAAAGAAATTCATATATGGTTTTCCCTGGGATCTCCAAGATAAAGTAACTGAAAATAAAATTGGGTAACATATTAAAGGATGTACAAACTGACAAGAAATTTCCAACAAAATGAAGAAAAATACAAAATAAGGATTCTGTCTAAAAAAAATACACTTAGTCCAAACTGAAATTTTTTGCTGTAGTTATTAATATTTTACATGTCAGGATGTTTAGCAGTGAGAAGAAAAATCATCACTGGGCTTTTGATACATATTAGGGAAGTCTGTGTGAAGGAATAAAATTCTATAAAATTTACAAAAATGGGAATAATGGCATTTGGGAACGATTTTTCTGACTTTAGCTGGAGTGTAAGGTATAGAGCTCAGATCCTAAGGAGAAAGAAAGGGTGTGCCCTGAAAAGTGGCGTATAGGGCTGGGGGAAGGGCTCAGGGATTAGACGGAGGCAGAGTGAGGAGGGTACATGAAGCCCAGGTGCTAGCTTGGGGGAGCTCTTACAACTGAGGACATGAAACTGCCTCCATTGATAGGAGAATGGAAAAAAGGTGCTTCTCAGAGTAGGAAAGGTGACATGATTGAATGATGAATGAAAAAAGAAGATTTTGGCTGGAAATCGTAAGAACAGCCATGGACACATTCTTTCAGGAATTAGAAAATCATCTCTACGGTGATTAAGAGTGTGGACTCGGATGTCAGGCTCTCTTGGCTCAAATCCTGACTAGTCTAGGGCAAATTCCTTAACTTCACAGCATCATTTTCATTATCTGAAAAATGGGAATGACAGTAACATTCCCATCGTAGGGTTATGGTACTGATTAAGTAAATGCCCAGAAGATTATAAGTGCTCAACAAACGTAAATACTCCTGTTATTGTTTGTACTGAGATCAGAGGTCTCCCAGTCATATAATGCATATAGAATTTCAACCAGTTTCCTCCTCAGTAAAATAAGCATGGTGGTTATTCCTCACCACTTGCATCCCTGGGATATGCTGTGTGCATCCCTGCAAACTTCCAAATGACTCCTTGTTTCACTGCCCTAGTTAGCTGAGACAGCAGTTGGCTGGAACCGATGTGCCAGTCAGTTAGAGAAACAGGTCCTGCATACTGCCCTTCTCTCCCCTTTTGTTACTGGTTGGTGCTTGGTGACAAGTGACTGGGAGGCAGGAAAGAAAAGAATGCTCCAAAGATGACCTGCTGCTCTCACCTCTTCCTGATCCATTTATGTCTTAAAGAAATATTTGTCCTTGGCTACGTGCTGTTTCCCACTCTGAGTCATGTCTCTTCCTTTCTCTCATTATCCTACACCCCTACCTTTTCCTATAATGGCAAAATGATTTCTCCAGTCACGCAGCTGAGCTGAATGACCTAATACGTCCATGTCCAAGCGCAGGCAGATAGGTGTCCCTGTCCTATTTTTGGTTAATTGTTGAAGTGGTGTCCTCTGATTTCTCTGACTGCAGTATGGTCTTTCTTTGCCACAGACATGCCGCAACAGTGAACAGCACAGAGAGGCAAGGTGAAAGAAAACACAGATAGATGGTCACAAGTTACAGTTTCATTTTCATTTTCATTTTCAGGCTTCAGCATTGTCTTTAGGGCACATGGTTCCAGCAGAGCCCTCATGCCCGCTGCTAGGGTCCTATTCATTCAGTAAGACAAAAGCAACTTTCCTTTGTGGATAAAAAGAAAAGTCTTTAGCTGACTTCAACTTCCTCCACTCCTGCTAGGATTCCATGCCCCTTTCACTAGGGATTTGAGTTGTCCAAAAGCAAAACGGGGAAGGCTGAAGGCCATGTGATTGGAGCCTCTTGTTTCCCTTTTCTGTCGCAGCTTTCTCTTTGGTGACATCTCTTTTAATCAGTGTGTGGTACTCTCATATTGTGCTCAGAGCTCTTATGCTCGGTTCCCATATGTAGTTTTTGACACTCCTTTCTCTGATCATTTGTTCACCTGAAGTAAATAGATGACTGCTAATAAATTGAAATGTTACCCCACTCAAGGGTATGTTTCACTTAAAAAAGTGTCAAGATATCAAGTTCCAATGGCAGCGTTTCAGATACAATCCAAAGCAAGAGACTGGAGAGTGGGCACAGAAATGTCTTCAAAAATGTAGCAAGGGGTGCTTTATTTTGCTCATTTTGCTATTTTGGGGTGAATAGGGAGAAGAAATTGGGGTGGTTAAATTATAGTTGCCAAACTTATTTTTACTCTTAAAAAATATAAACTGAATATCTAGTATACCTGTATCCTTTACCCCTCTTCTGTTAATTTCTTCCCCTGTCCTCCCTTCACACATATACACCTTGAAGGGAAGAAGTGTGCCCAATCCTGATTTGTGATAAATTACATTCGTTGTGGTAATTTTTCTTTGCAGTTCTATTTACTGTTTTTTTTAAGTTTCTTAAAGTAACGTGTGACCCTGTAAAAATTCTGTAAGCACTTATTATCTTAAACAAACATTCTAAAATGATACGGTTGCAATCTAGAAAAACTGAGCTATTATTTATTTGATTTCTCCATTATGTTATTTAATTTGTCCTGGGATTCAAATGAGAGAGTGTGTTTTCTAAAATGTAAAACCCAAAGAAACAATGTTGCAGTGTTATAAATTTCAAAATGAGGAATAGAATAGTAAATGAAATAGCAACATTCTAGAAAGCATGATAGTGTGTTTCCAAACAAGTTTCTAAATGCTAGGGCTTTCTACCCCTGAAGAATTAAAAGTAAATATTAGATAAGAGAATGGAGACTAAAGGCAGGCATTACCCCAATCGATAAAATATAAAATTGTTTATATATGTTTTAGTTTTCCCAATTTAATGATTCATGAGTGAGAAAATGGTGGGAAGGAAATTTTTGTTAGAATCAGTACATTTCAAATCCCTGTTGTAAATGAAGAAATTACAAAGTTGTAGTGCAATTCCCAGTTCTGTAATTATCCCAAGATTTCTCCAGTTATTTATTTACATAATCATTCATTCAGAAAATATTGATGGAACTCGTTAAGTACTGGGCACCATTTCAGAATCCTAGCAAAGGTGAAGTGATGTTTCTGGTTCTCAAAAACCTAAGTAGCAGTCTAATGGTGTTAGTTAACAGGGTTACTTTTACAACGTGACAGGGGATAATAGGAATTTGTGCAAGATTTTAGATGTAGACACAGAAGAGGCACTTAATGTGGAAGAGTTTTGGAAGCAGATAAGAGTGAGGCAGGCATGAGGAGAAAAGTAATGCTGGCATGAGGCAGGAGAGAGTGGGTACACGGAAGTAGCACGGGTTGTTCAGTAAAGTTACAAAAGAGTCGCTAACGATGACAACAGGTTGATAGTGAACGTCTTGCATATGTTGCTCAAGAACTTGAAATATTATTCTCAGGGCAATCACATAAAAATTGATAGTTTTAAGCAGGGAAATGACAGGGCAGTCTTGGTATAATCATATTTTTTTTAAAGAGAAAGATGGATTGGTGATCATATTGAAGGCAGGAAGTGAGGTCAGTTAGGAGGCTGTGGCAAATAGCTGGGCAAAAGAGAAAGATGGCAGTAATTACGGTGGCATAGCAGTGATTTTGATAGAAAACCTTCAAATGAAATAGAGTCATTCCTCGGTACCCTTGAGGGATTGGTTCCAGAACTCCCCTGCAGATATAAAAATCCTTGCATACTTAAGTCCCATCATCCCTGCAGTACCCAAGGAGATGAAAAGTCAGCCCTCCTTGTCTGAGGGTTTTGCATCTTGCAATACTCTATTTTGGATCCAGTTTGGTGGTAGATGAGGAACCTGTGGATATGGAAGGCTAACTGTATTTACTGAAAAAAAGTCTGAGTATAAGTGTACTGCACAGTTCAACCCCATGTTGTTAAAGGTTCAATAGCAAATTCTAATTAAGATATAAAATAACTATTTTTTGAGAAATTCATAACAATAATAAAGGCTTACAATTGATAAAAATCTTAGAATCTCTGTTTTAACGAATTGAGGCCAAATATAGTCTCACAATCAATGGAAGGGTGAAAAGTACATGCATTAATTATTGTATTTATAGCACACCTATCCTGTAATTGATTGAAAATTCACTGATTTAAAAAAATGTTTTTAGATTGGACAGTTAGGTTGGTTTTCATATACATAGCCAAGTCTTCATCCTATTGAAGTCACAGAAAACAATGAGATGGAAAGCTCCGGAGAGACCATTTAGTTCAATTCTTTCATTAACGATAAGAAAACTGAGAACCTGAGGGGATACACCTCAATAATGGCAATGCTGCGACTGGAATCCAGTTGCCTGACTTCTAGGGCAGGGCTTTTTTCACTACACTCCAGCAACTTTCCAAGAAAGGCATCAAAATAAATTAATGGGATGTGGATGACTATCAAACAGATGAATTTTAAAAGTTCCTCAAAACTATAAAGAACATTTTAAAAAGCCAAGCACCTGCTTTATTATTATAGGTTGGTCATTTTTCCAGATGAACTGACAAGAAAATGTATGCCAACATCAGCAACTACTCTTTACATACTCACTTTCCAAAAATAATTTTGGACTCTAGTCTAGCTTCATAGTACAGGTATCCAAGTACATGTGATTTATATTGTTACTTTCTTATTTTAAAAATTGGAAACAGAAATTTCAGTTTATTTAGGATTAGCAAGAAAAGACTTTATAAAAAAGAAGAAGTATGGTGGGTGTGTGAACCGGCTATTTTATACTATTTATCACATGACAGAAAATTTATATGGAACCTCTTTAAGTGCTGGAAAACAAATAATTCAAGTACTAATGTAATTATTTTTAAAAATACATTCCGAATAAGCAATAACTAATGTATTTATTGAGTTTTTAATAAGGTGAAAATAGGTATGAAATGTTCCATATTTACTGTAATAAAAGCAATACACACATTTATAGGCTTTTAGAAAATTTATTATGAATTCTGAGGAAGTCTGCTCATCATATACCTCCCCCAGCCCCAAATAAAACAAACAACGTGTTTGTACATAAAAGCTGGATTTACTTGGTACAAAATTTGAGTCTGTGAAAAAAAATACTTAATGGAAAATCTCAATAAAAATTCATTTTGAAAGTAACCAGTACTGTTCAGAAATAAGGAATTCACATATTACTTGTTAGAAGTCACACAGTTTTATTACAGAATTATGTGTATATATTTTGGGTTTAAAACTTGTCAATAACTATTTGAAAGGACAGAAGTTCCCAATTTATTAAAATAGATATTTTATTAATCAAATGTTTTTGGTTTATCAACATATCCAAATGTTTAAAAAATGTTTTTAAATACAAAACATAACTATAAGGTCATGAGACTGACTGACCTTTGAAACTAACATAATAAAATCTGTATGGTCAAAATGAGTGGTGGTGCTTTAAGGTAATGACTATGTGTCCCATCTAAGGATGCTACAATGGCCTAGGGCAGTTTTGAAAGGTCTCTTTGCAACTACCTTCAAAAGGGTATGAGCTTCATAATTTAATCATTCATTTGATTTGGTCCCCAATAGTATTCCAGTTCAATCATCGTTTATATTCACCAGTCCTGGCAATTTTGAAAAATCTTATTAATCTTATTTGTCACTTATAAGGGTATTCAAAGGAATGTCAATTCAGGTTCTGATGGTAATTCAAGCATTTACACACTTTTAAGATGTGTAAATTTTAGTAATTACTCACATTATAAAGTTTTTTTTGGTATATGTCTATCATTTTGAAATGAGATTTTTCTTCTTTCTCTCTCGCTCTCTCTCTTTCTTTTCTCTCTCTCTCTCTCTCTCTCTCTCTCTCTCTCTTTCTCTCTTTCTCTCTTTCTCTCTTTCTCTCTTTCTCTCTTTCTCTCTTTCTCTCTCTCTCTCTCTCTCTCTCTCTTTCTCTCTTTCTCTCTTTCTCTCTTTCTCTCTTTCTTTCTCTCTTTCTCTCTTTCTCTCTTTCTCTCTTTCTCTCTTTCTCTCTTTCTCTCTTTCTCTCTTTCTTTCTTTCTTTCTTTCTTGACAGACTCTTGCTCTGTTGCCAGGGTAGAGTGCAGTGGCACACTGCAACCTCTGCCTCCTGGGTTCAGGCAATTCTGCTGCCTCAGCCTCCCAAGTAGCTGTGACTACAGGTGCACGCCACCATGCCCAACTAATTTTTTTTGTATTTTTAGTAGAGACGAGGTATCACCATGTTGGCCAGGATGGTCTTGATCTCCTGACCTCATGATCTGCCCACCTTGGCCTCCCAAAATGCTGGGATTATAGGTGTGAGCCACCTTGCCCGGCATGGAAATAATGAGATTTTTCAAAGCAACATGATTCATCACAGTGAAATAGGACTCCACAGTTCAAAATGACAAGAATAACTTTATCCTGTGTTACATACCCATATTAGAGAACATCTTGAAAGTTTGCAGCTGTTAGTTTTTAGTTTATGCCTGTAGTTCAGTAGCCCAACAAGTTGGCAACTCTCCTGTCTCTCCACATGAATCACTGTAGTTGAAATGGTACTAAAATATCAGAAGTAATTTTACTGTAAAATGTTAAATAGCACCAATATTATTTGAAAGTAAAGTGAAGCATTAATAGGAATGCCGACACAGGTTTAGTTTCTAACTACTAGAGAGAAAGCATCTTCTAGACAAAATACTACTTAGCTGTGAATTATTTTAAGATCACAGCCAGATAAATGTCAGTCATAAAACATTTCAGATTTTGCTTGGAAAAGTTAGAAAAGAAAGCTTTGTATATAGCTCTTTTACATTTTATTTCCAAAGAAGATGTATAAATGTTTACATAATCAAAACAGTGCAATCTTACCAATGAAGTTTACCTTGTGGGAACTACATTTACTTATTTCATATATTAGTTCAACAACATAAATATAATATAAATGCTTTTAAGCAATCTGATTAGAGCAACATTTATATTAAGTACAAAATATACAGTAAAATGAAACATCTTGTTAAATAGGCCTGTAGGAAAACAATACTTTAAAGGAATACATTTTCATGAATCTATTTTCACATTTATTTGTTTTATTGTATCTGATAGTTACTATAATCATTGTGTGCTTTTGTTACTGCAGTTTCCAGGATCATTGTATATTCTAAGTATACCAGTGACTATATATGTAAAGGTAATTTAAAAAGTATTACTCCCAGAGTAAAAACAAACAAACAAACAAATAAGAAATCTCATTTTTAATGGGAAGTTGTGCATAAAACTATTGTAGTATTTTGATAGAAATGTCCCTTCATCATTATAAATTCATCATTATAAAATTTATACTATTGTACTAAAGCAAAACTGCCTGCCTTTAAATCTAAGTGGTGTCAACTTATTGTATAATTCTGGTTACAAAGTTAGATACAAAATCTTTGGCTATTAATCAGAAAAGCATTATTTGAAAAGATCTGTCAATACACATTTCTAAATGTGGTTGCTCATCTTAATAGTTTTCTTAATTAGAACAGCTAGGAAATGAACAGAACAGTGGTGCTTTTATGTTGTAACAACAAAGAAGTATTACAGTATCCGAATCTCCGGACCTGGGGTCCAAGCATTCAGTCCTGGCTCAGTTGCAGGCTGACAGAAGAGAAGCTTCGTCCTACGCTTGTACACAATGGAGCAATGAAAACATCTGTCACACTCTTCCATATTGTCTGCACTGAAGGCAGAACCATTAGGCAGGTCTTTACAAAAGGCATTAAAATCCTGGAATGAAGGAAGAGAGATGTGTGAGGATTGTTGTTGTGACCAAATAAGGTCTCTCTCGTACATATATGAAAAGATACAATACTGACCCAATTTACTTAAATTTGGTTGAGCGTTTGAAATAAATAAATGAACAGTGATCACTGATAATGATTTGGGTTTTGTGTCCCCCTGATTCTCATGGAAATGTAATCCCCAGTGTTGGAGGTGGGGCCGAGTGGGGATAATTGGATCATGAGGGTAGATGCCTCATGAATGGCTTAGTGCCTGTGCCTGCCACCCCCTTGATAATGTGAGTTCTCAGTTAGTTTGTGTGAGATCTGGTTGATTAAAAGAGTCTGGGACCTCCCCATTCTCTCTCTTGCTCCCTCTCTTGCCATGTGACATGCCTGCTCCTCCTTTGCCTTCCACTATGAGTGGAAGCTTCCTGAGGTCCTTGCCTCAAGTAGATGCTGGCAGTGTGCTTCCTGTACAGCCTGCAGAACTGTGAGCAAAAATAAACCTCTTTTCTTTATAAATAACCCAGTCTCAGGTATTCATTCCTTCATAGTAATGCAAATGGACTAAAGTGATAAGATGCATAAAAATATGTTGCTTAAAAATATAGTCATGTAGATAATGAATACTAATATTCTTTCTATTGGTGGCATGCTATCTGAAAGAGTAAAACAAAAATAAATAAAACTGTGTCTTTATCTACCTGGTCTCTGCCAGTTAACATTAACCTGCTTAAGTCTTCGTATTTCCCTGAGGTTTTACTTCCTGATAGCCTTTCCTGTTGCCTCAGTCTATTTCCCTTTTCCTGGACCAGGCTAGATCGGATATTCCCTCATTGTATTTCTAAAGTACTGAAACAAACTTCTTAATCTTCACAAGTATCAAAAGGTATTATAAATAGATGCTGTATTTCTGTCTTTCCTATTAGAGTTTAAGTTTTTTAAACAGTGAGGACATCCTTGACCCTTAGTAAATGTTTGAGCTAATATAAATTTATCACTCTTTTATGCCTTATGTTATTAACTATGCTTTATATTTTTAATTTTTCACAGTAAGCACACACACTGAAAAGGGCTGTATGGTATAGTTGAAAGAGCCCTGCGATTGATGTTAGAACTTTCACACAAGAAAACTAGTCTATCCTGAAATTGTTATTTTTTTGCATGCTTGTTCCTAACAGAGCTGCATATCCCTATGGTCCTCAGGATGGTTAATTTTATATGTAGTTTTCCAAATAATGTTCTCTGTTGTAGTAATGTCCTCTGGGCACAAAAGTAGTTGTGAGATTTTCAGGCCCTGCTGATAGCCTCAATGGAAGCTTTATTATTACCTGGGTGGGCGTAAGGGAGTAGGCTGATTTTCTTGGTTTGCTATTAAAATGACTTAAATTAGGGTCTGCTGTACTTAGCTCAAAATGAAGGAAATATTAGGCAGGTTTCTGATTGATAGATATATTTTTAGAATATAGAATTATTCACATTGGCTGTCTCCACAAATTATATTTGTGTTTTGTTTCAAGTGCTAAATACATGAAACATTTTTATATAATAGGAAAATTAATTACTAGGTGTTTCAGAGATAAATAGCTGAATAGACACCTCAATGATGGCAACTTTAGACTTTTTATTCTATTGTATTTCTCACTTGATGTGTGGTCTTGGGCATGTTGCTACAAATAAAAGTGTCAACAGGAGATCTCACAGAACTGGCTATGAGGGTTGACATGTATTATGTACTCCTGAAATGTCTGTATGATGCTGTCATTATAATGTATAATAAATAGACCTATTTTGAAAGCAGAATATATAATGAAAATAACTATAACAAAATAACCTCAAAGTGGCCTTTTTCCTCTCTCTCTTTCTTTTTCTTTCTCTTTCTTTCTTCTTTTTCTTCCTTCTTTCCTTCCCTCCTCCCTTCCCCCCTCCCTCTCTTCTTTTCTTTCCTTCCTTCTTTCCTTTTCTTTCTTTTTCTTTCTTTTTTTCTTTTTTTCTTTCCCTCTTTTCTTTCTTTCCCCTTCCTTCCTTCCTTCCCTCCTCCCTTACTCCCATACTCCCTCCCTCTCCTTCCTTCCTTCCTTTCTTCTTTCCTTCCTCCCTCCCTCTCTTTCTCTCTCCCTTTCTCTCTTTCTCTTTCTTTCTTTCTCTCACTCTGTCACCCAGGCTGGAGTGCAATGATGTGATCTCGGCTCACCGCAATCTCCGCCTCCCGTGTTCAAGTGATTCTCCTGCCTCAGCCTCCCTGAGTAGCTGGGATCATGGGCACTGCTACTATGCTTGCCTAATTTTTGTATTTTTAGTAGAGACAGAATTTCACCATGTTGGCCAGGCTGGTCTTGAACTCCTGACCTCAAGTGATCTGCCCAGCTTGGCCTCCCAAAGTGCTGGGATTACAGGCAAGAGTCACTGCTCCTGGCCAGAATACAATGTACTTTCTATTCTTCCTTAGGCTAATAAATTTTCTATCTCCATGACTCCTTAGATCTTTGTGTCCTAAAAGGGAATTTAGCACATGTCAAAAGTGAATCTTCTTGTTTCAGCAAAGCAGTTACCCACATTCGAGGAGTTCAGTTTATAGGGCGTTGTTAACTCATTTCGATTTTATTTTTGTTTACTTGTGTTCCCTAATTTTGGAGCAGAGAATCGAATGATCCTCTGATATCAAACTTAAGTTGTGTTCTCAACATCACAAATAGTTTAGCTTCTGAAACTACAGGCAGTTCTGATTGACCCAAAATTTGGTTGAGGCTCAATGTGACCAAACACTTCTTAAGTAAATGTTATAATCTATAAGGTTATATATTCCTCCCTTGGATAATAAGGCCATAGGATAGAAACTTTTATTTAGTGTTGTAGTAATTGTAGTGTCATGCAGATTGCAATCATAGCAATTTACTGTACGAAAACTGTCTTCTAGAAATGAGATTGCTACTATTGCATTTCCATCAGTTGGACATTTGTTTGCTTTGCATCCCAGCAAAAATAAGGGATATGGGTGCTCCAGCCACATTTGTTTGGTTATGATTCACTTATGATCAATAACCTGTGTTTAACAAACAGCAGTTATCTCTGTCTGACTGTAGTATGGAATCCAGCTAATTCACTGATTCCTAATGACCTGTACTTCCGGTCTAGGATCCATTACCACCAGACTTCTGTGTTTTATTGTTGTTGTTTGTTCATTTAAAGGATCTAAAATCCGACCTGTTTTAATACTGTGACATGGTTCAAAGTTCCATTACTGCATATTTTCATACCTTTGATCACCACTAACTTTTTGGTAAAAACAATACACAAGCCCCTGCTTTAAAAAAATAGATGAAAAGAAAACCAAAAAAAAGTTTGCCCAAATGGGTTTGCAATTCTGTAAGGTCTGTCCTTGATCTGGTCTTATCACGTCATGGAAATGCAATCTATTAATGATAAACCTATTTTATCAAGGCATAAGCTAACTTTTAAGCATTCTTGTTTGAAATGATTCCTCTACTTGCAATCACAGCTGCTCGGTGACAAACATCTGACAGTTAAATATTAATGCCTCACATAAATATAATTAAAAAAACAAGCTGAAATTAAACACCTTTTATATGGCTAAAAAATGGTGCATTGATGATTCACCAATTGAAGTACTATACAAAAACACCTCCCATTCTCAGAAGAGCCAGCTGGAAGGAGGCATTGCTTGGTTAATCGTAGTTTTACTTATATTTTTCCACCATTTAGTAAATGAGAAACTTCTTCTTTTTTTTTTTTTAATTATTTCACAAAAGCTTTGGGAAGTCTAGCTTTGTTGACTATAAATATGGTACTTTACATTTCCAAAGAGCTTCGTAGCCAGCATTTCACAATATGCTATGTGGTCACTCAGTTTTTCACAGTTTTGAAAGTGAGAAAACTGACATAGAGGTTAGATGATTAGTTTTAGTTAATTAGGAATCCCAAATCTTATGTGCCAACTTAGGCATTCTTAAAAAAAATTCATGTGCCAATGTCAGAATATAACTATCCATTTGATCTCCACAAAGCTGATCATGTACAAAGGCAAACATTTTCATTTCTCTGGCAATCTTGGCACCTTCAACATAGTTTAATTGTTTACAACCTTCAGTGATAAAATTAAATTGGCATTCTTTGTCTATCCTTTACTTATTTTGTGAATTTTCATTTATCCTTTAAAAGTCTTATTTGACTCCCTTCCCTCTTCAAAGCCTTGTCTGTTCTTCCCTCTTTGTCAGTTGACTGTGTTTTCTCAGCATGCTTTCTGTACCTAGCCAGCTGCCCTGATAGGCCATGAGTAAGCTGAAGGCAGACCCTATCTCTCATTCATCTTGGCCCAGTGTCCAGCACAAACTACGCACTCAATCAATTTAGTTTGTTGAACTAACTAGCTAGCTAACTGACTAAAGAAATTAAGATTCAGGTGGTATAGAGGAATAAAGAATAATTTGGTAACTTCTAACAATGAACACTGAGCATAGATCAGGGTATGGCAATATCGTATAAAGTGTAAGAAAGACATGGAAGTACCTTAGGTTATACTTTTCACGAGGACTAACCTGAAGCACTAGCGTGACAACTGTCGTGATACTGGGGATGATCGGAATACTCTTCCTCTCAGATTAAAGTGGATATTTTCTAACACAACAATATTTATTGGTAAAATATGACATTTTCCTTAAAAAACTTAAAAGATGCTTAAGAATGTTCTCTACAGTTTAGGACACATTTTGAGTATGAATAGAGTTACTCAAAACATCCTATCAATATCCAGGGGGCTTCCATATTTCTTTCCCCTTTAACTAGATGCCACTTCCATTTGTGTTTCATCAGTGAAAAAGTAATTTGGAGGCCTCATTCATTATCTCGTAGCTGGAGTTTTCATTCGTTTGTACTGGGGGACCCTCGCCTTAACTGCACACACCTCCCTTTCCTCTGGGTCCCATCCTTGCCATCTGCCAGGGGCAAAGTTGAAGCAGCCCCTCCACACCACTGCTCAACCAGGTCTCATATCCTCGTCCAATTCTACTGTCAGCGGCATTCTGCTCAGAGATTACTTTTGTTTTACCCCAGGCACAGGTAGTGACTGAATAAAAGGTAATGAAAGAAATAAGAGCCCTGCCTAGAACCGCAGGCACGAGTCACAGCAGGGCCCTGAAAGCAGCCTGTGGCAAGAAGTATGGCTTCCTGGTACCCGCCTCCACACTCAGCTCAGCCTTATGTATGCAAGGAAAATCACACCCCAGGAAAGCCCGACATTCTTTCTCCTGTTGAAACTCCAAGCCCAAACTGTTATTCTAAAGGAAGCGCACGGCCTTTCAAGGCCTTCCAGTTTTTCCTACTGCTTGGGAACTGATGCGCGTTCCTCCTCCTGCCGCCGGCCTGGGGTAAGGGGAGAGCAGGGGGCAGGTGGCGCAGAATATGCCCATGTTTCAGAAAGCTGGTCCACCCAGTGTGCCCCGTCTCACCAGATGTGCAGACAGCTGAGGGTGGCAAAGAGAATTCCCGCAATGAAGGCCAGGGGAATGGCCAGGAACACCGTCAGGAACTTGTACATTACGTATTTGCTGATTTCAAAGAGGGCATGGCTGCAGATCCACACTTTGTCAAAGGAGTGCGTAGTCACCGGCTCTGCGATCACATCCTCGAAGCCCAGCTGCGGAGACAGGACGCAGGGACCCGGAACCGTCAGCCGACCTGCCGCCCTGGGAACCAGGAGCGCTCTGGGCGGGGGAAGCAGGAGGGAAGGACGTGCCAGGGCGTCCCCCTCTTCTCTTAGGGTCAC
>NW_012114744.1:1865667-1875641 GCF_000951035.1 Colobus angolensis palliatus | reverse complement strand
GAGTCACAGCCCCGGCCCTGCCGTGGTCGGCGACGCCAGCAGCTGGGACGAAGAGGGCCTCCTGGTCACCCTGCTAGGCGCCCGTACTGTCATGCCTCAGAGCTGGCAGGTCGTCCCAGGGATGACAAAGGCCTTCCTGGAGGGAGGGAGCCTTATGGTTAGGAGCGCGGGGTGCAGAAGCAGGTATGTGCTCACCTCCGGCTGTGTTTGCCCTGCGTGCTTCGGCCCACGGTGCTGGTACTGGGCCCCTGGGAACCTCAGTTGCCTCCTTTGCAAAATGGGAGCTGTGGCACCTGCTTCAGAGGTGTCCCAGAGAATTAAATGTTAATTTCACGTAAAATTCTAACACACATGGCCCATGGCCCGTAACACACAGTGATAAACTTCCAATCAACGTTGTTGCTGCTGTACTGAGAGGTAAGGAGTCACAAAGTACCTGAGTGCTAGGTGACCTGTAAGTGCATGTGAAGTTGGGTAGGCGAGCGCACTGGCCCTAGAGTTTGTGCCTTCAGCCCTGAAGGGTGAGGGGAGATCTACTTTTTTTTACTTCCTAAACTACACCGTGTGTGTATGTGTGTGTGTGTGGCGGAGTTTCGCTCTTGTTGCCCAGGCTGGAGTGCAATGGCGCGATCTCGGCTCATTGCAACTTCCGCCTCCCGGGTTCAAGCGATTCTCCCGCTTCAGCCTCCCAAGTAGCTGGGATTACAGGCAGCTGGGATTACCAGGCTCGGCTAATTTTGTATTTTTAGTAGAGACGGGATTTCTCCATATTGGTCAGGCTGGTCTCGAACTCCTGACCTCAGGTGATCGGCCCTCCTTGACCTCCCAAAGTGCTGGGATTGCAGGCCTGAGGCACCGCGCCCGGCCTCCACCTTTTAATTTTCCTTTGAACCAGACTCTCTTGAAAGATTCAGGAACCTCTAAGATGCAGTCACATCTGTGATTATCTTGTAGGCAGCACCGAAACAGAACCCTAGCACAAAGCCACATTGCAATGGATGAATTAGCCTGCTGACTACTCACACAAAGGTTTTCAGAAGGGAGGAGTTTGCATGTTCATAAAGGGCTTTAGGGTCTGGCAGACATATACGTGTGTTTGGGGAGGAAGGGCACTTAGTAAAAATTTGCCAAAAGCAAAACAATGAGAACTAGGCTTGAGGTGCAGGTTGCTCAGAGCTCAAAGTAGGCATGTGGTAGGTATTGCTGGATACAGTGTATTTGTAGCTTGAACATATCAAATCCCTTTAGGTGAACTGGATTTGAAGAATTACATCTTCCAAAAGAAAAAAGATCATTTTTGAAACAGCAAAAATTACAGAAATAAAAAAGAACAGGAAAAAAATGAGAAAAATGTTTTGGGGTGGGAGGCAAAATTCAGTATTTCTAACAAATAAAAAGTTTCCCTGCTGCTACCTCAGTATATGAATGGCAGTGTTGTAACCCTACGGAGTGTTACAGAGTTGAATCTCATAGCTATGGAACCCCTCCTCTCCCAGACATCACCCTGCTTACTCATTCCCTTCTGTTTTACGTAGCTTTCCCACTTTTATTTGTGTTCAATCAATTCCGAAGTGATGACTGAGACATTCTACTCGTTGCATTTTCTGTGCTTCTCCACCTTGTCCATTCTCCTGATAAGAATTGGAACTCTTCTAGAATTGTTGCCCAACAACTGTTCATTAAAGTGAATAGAAGACATGAATCCTTATGGGAATCCATAATATCAATTGTGAGGAACAGAAAAAAAAGAGATAACTTACATCCAAATACCATTTTATAAACATTTATTTTCCTTAAAATTATAATCCCACATTTCAAGGTCTCACCCAAAGAAGAAAGTCACTCCCATAGAACAAGAGTGGACTTATGTAGTGGGCAAAAATCTGACATTAGCACTTCTTGTAATTCTTTGTCCTCATTATATTTACATTTCCCATGGGATTATTAGGACATTTGAGAGTTATCACAAATAATTGACTTGTTTTCAGGAAGTGGCCAAGAGGACTATTTAGACGATAGCTTCTTTCGTAAAATGATAGGTATTTTAAAAAAGGTGTCCCTAAAACCCATCTAAATGAAACCCATCTGGATTTGTTGTATGCACCCCAGAACTTGAAAGGAGAGGATTCATTTATTCATCCATTTGCAATTTTTTTATTGAACAATCTCCTCTCCCATGGGTCAGATCTGGTGAGGTTCTTATTCTGATGAAATTGTTATCCATTTCAGCATTTTAATACATAAGATTTTTTTGAAAGAAGCTACAAAAATGATTTTGCTTATCCTATTGTTTAGTGTTTAGATAAGGTTAGTTATATGGTTTGGATTTGTGTCCCTGCCGAATCTCATGTGGAACTGTAATCCCCAGTGTTGGAGGTGGGGCTTGGTGGGAGGTGATTGGAGATTGGATCTTGGGGGCAGAGTTCTTAGGAATGGTTTAGCAACCACCCCCACTGCCACCCCCGCCCCGACCCCGCAGTTGGTACTGTATAGTGAGTGAGTTCTCATTAGATCTTGTCCTTCAAAAATGTGTGGCTCCTTCCCCTCACCTTTCTTTGGCTCCTTCTGTGACCATGTGAAGTGCTACTCCCTGTTTCCCTTCTGCCATGAATGTAAGTTTCCTGAGGCCTCCCCAGAAGCTGAGCAGATGCCATCATAATGTACAGTCAGTGGAACTGTGAGCCAACTAAACCTCTTTTCTTTATAAATTACCTAGTCTCAGGTATTTCTTTATAGCAGTGTGAGAACGGACTAATATAGTTAGCTACTGTTTTTTTCAAGGGCCTTAAACCAGAGTTATTCCCACAGCAATGGCATCTGTCCTTATGAACATATAGGAAAATTTACCAGGAAAGGGAAGAGAAAGGAGGTGGGTGGGTGCTAAATGGCTGAGCACATTCTAGTGTCTTCTGGACCACAGAATTGCTCTCCAATAAGCACTTCCTACAGAGTTTAATTGCCCTGTAATCCAGAGAAATTAAAAAAATTATAATAAATTCATACTGGTGCATTTATCTTCTGACTTATTATGTATCTTAGCTTCTGATAAGAGGGCTGTTTTTTAGATGGTGTATTAATATATTTTAGAAATAATAGTCTGATAATAGAATTTGTGAGAAGGATAGTTTATAACCATTTTGTTCCTCACTTCTTTCAGCACAGTGTCAATGGAAGAAGGTTATTTTTCTGGAGCATTGAAAATTGCATGGCAATGCTCTTATGAATAAAAATATCTATTTTTTTCTGTTCAGCTTTTTTTTATTTTATTTTTTTCAAATCACAGATGTGTCATATTTTTTTCCCTGTATAACTCACATACAATTTTAGTCAGGGTCTGTTAATCGAACTGCCTTTGAGAAAATTGGTATTAATGAAAATGCAGTAATAACTTCTTGATCTCACTGTATGTTTTAATAATATCTAAAGCATTCGGATGAGACCGGGGTTTCTCAATCTCAACCCCATTGGCATTTTGGGCCAGATCATTTTTCCTTGTGAGAGGCTGTCCAGTACATTGTAGGATGGTTAGCAACATCCCTGGCATCTACCCACTAGATACCAATAACACTCCCAGTCATGACAGCCAAAATATTTCCAAATGTTGCCAAATGTCCCCTGGGGGGAAAAATCACTTTTCCCCTTCTTTCCCAGGCTGAGAACCACTGAATAAGACAATGTTGAAACAGTGCTGTGTGAATTAGAAAAATTAAGCTCCAGCTCTTCTTTTACAAATCCGTGCTTAAGAGGAATCTCAGAATTGTATACCAATGTGTTAGAAACTCCAGGGCTATGCCTGGCACAGTGGCTTAGACCTATAATCCCAGCTCTCTGGGTGGCTGAGGAGGCAGACGGAGTGAGACCAAGTCTCTACAAAAGGTAAAAAACCTAGCCAGGTGTAGTGACAGACGCCTGTAGTCCTAGCTACTAAAAGAGGATTTCTTGAGCCCAGGAGTTTGAGATTATAGAGTTTGAGGGCACAGAGCAAGGCCCATCTTAAAAAATATAGAAAGAAACTCCATGTCTTTTTGAAATTAAACTTAAGAATATTTGTTTTTCATGTAAAATGTTCAGAAGAACCCATTACCATTGACTAATTGCAAATGTTTCAATACGATGTTGGTATTAATGAATACATATTAACCCCCACCCCTTTCCTCTAGAGATCAACAGAAAGCAACTGCCAAGGCCTCAAGCCCTGTCTACCTTGCCTGGCCTCCTATACTTTCCTCACAAAGGGTAGGATTGTTTAAATGATTATATCTGGAAAAACACAGGCTTGGGACTTCTTGATCTGTAAGATTCTATCTTAACATTATAAAATTCAGTGATTTTTGGCAATCTTCAGCAAGTGAATAGTGTTCGCAAGTTTTAAGTGACCTTAACTGAGAAATCCATGGACTTGCTATTGGGAGAGCCAGGTAGTTGCTTACCAGGTTCTTCAAGCATCCCCTCCTAGGCTTCCTTTCTGTTAGCAAGGACAAAGCTTGAGAAATTTGGAAGGACCTGCTGTTTCCGGCATAAGCCACTCTCTCTGTGGCTTTACATAAACTATTCCTTGCATAACTCCTGTCCCCTACTCCTTCTTTATCAATGCATCTTTTAATTTCCTCCTTCTACCCTCCAACTCACCCTCTAGCCTCCACTGTCTGCCCCTCCTTCCAACTGTCCCCCCACCTCCCCAATACAGATGACATTTCCTCCACAAAAAAGTTTAAAGGAATAGACAAAAAATGTCTGCTATTAGTCAATAATCAACTTTGCAGAGTGGTGCCAGATGGTTGCATGGTATTTAATGAAAGTTTCTTCACTTTTTTCCCCCTGATTTACCACTTGTCTTTTTGTTCACAATTTGTGTAAAATAAGTCTTGCATCAGTGGACCAGGGAATTTTTAGCTTAATATTAAGAAACAGTAGCTTGTTGGTAATTGTTGCAAGCTTGATCTTCTGGCTGTTTCAGACAGCACCTTCTCTGGTCAAAAATCTCTCTTCATTTACCAGAATTTCCAGAATTAACTTTTGTTTGGCAATACCTGGCAATTAGAAATAAATGAGGAAGAAGGTATACTCTTGAAAAACCTGTATTCGCAGTTAGAGCTGGTAGGATAGGTCATTTCGTTCTCATTAAAAACAATGTATGACAATTAATTTTAGATTTATGTTATCCTGTGTTCCATAAGTAAAGGATGTTCCTGTTTAATCTTTTGAGTATCCCATTGATTTATGAAATACTGTATATACAAATAAGACATCTCTATAGGACATTGATATTTTATCTTTGCAGAACATGAAATGGGCACTAATTAACTTTGGTTGTGCACTGTTAAGTTAAACTCTCAATGAGTACAACTTCCTCTATATTCAAGTGGAAATATCATTTCTACAAAGCTGCAGAGTTAAATGTTTTCCAAATACCAACTGAAATGTGCACAGCAAGATTATTAGTTGCTAAAACAACGGATCTAAAGGTCGTTTTGGACAAAACATTTATTATAGCTCAGTTTGAAGCCTTTGTGTTCCCTAATCTTCTTTCTTTTTACAAATGTTATTCTATTTTTTATTTAGAGTTAATGCAAGTTTTAAAAAATAACATAGCTAATCTACTACATTAGCCAAGAGAAAAAAAAATGGGAAGACCTTTTTTTTCAACAAGTTTTAGCCTTATTGCTTATTTCCAATACAAAAATAAGAACAAAAGTACAGAATGCCTTCCACCTGGATCTTGCAAATCATGGCTTTGGTGTCTATCAGGTGACTTTTAATGCTTGAGAGAATCATTTATGAGTAAAGAGCAAAGAGAATCCAACTGCACAAAGCAGATGGAAGACTGGGATGCAGCCAAGGGGTTGGGCAGAAGAATTTTTAGATTATATTTTCCTAACAATAAATATCTGGGAAGATTTTTGTTTCCAGAGAGTTTACTAAAAAAAAAGTTAGTCTATTTCTGTTCTGTGGCTACACAAAACAGTAAGGCAGATTTCTACAATACATAAAGGCGTAAAATAGGCAATTTAGATGTCAGTATCTACTCTTTCTGGGCCACTGAAGCACAGTGAGACCCTTGGTGTCTGCCAAGTTTCTTGTTTAGAACAGCCTAAAGATTGGATCTACAGGTAGTTAATAAAGAAAATACTCTTTTAAATACATTGTAAATAAGACTGTTGACATTATTGAGTGTCTGAATGAAGTAATTCTTCTCTCGTTAAACAATTACTAAATGGATAAATGTCTTATTTCAAAAGCAACTTTAGTAGATGTTTGCATTTTGTTTAAAAAAGAGGAGGAAGAGTAGAATCCTTCAAAGCCTTCAGAATATTCTCATCATGCTAACCTTGAAAGAAACAACATTTTACTGAAATATGCATTATTTTCTATAACATCTGTATTTATGTTACCATTTCACTTTTGGGAAATGATAGCAATTGTGTGTCAAATAGAGTGACTCCCTCCTGCTTCATAATAGTGAATATACATTAAATTCTGCTTGTTATTTATTGTCCATCGATATACATTCATATAATTACACACAGTACTAAAATGTATGCCTTTTTACCTTTTAAAAAGCATTGCGGTCATTGGAAACTCTTGGATAAACAAGTCGCTGGAAATAGATAGTAAAACATTGTGGTCCTGAAAAACTGCACACTACTTTATTTGGAAATAGTAGAATTTGCAGAATGTTGCTATAAAGGGCATACTACTCAAATTACTTGGTTCTGAAGACTTTTACTATGAAAGCAAAGTATTTTCTGAAGGAGTAGAGCACAAATAGCTAAATGTTTGGGGCAAAAATAGAGTTATTATATTATCATTTTGTAAAATCCTCTCCAGTTTCACCATGTGTGTACTGCATGTTTAAAAAATGGTATAACATGAGAAATGAGAGATGTAGAATGACTAACTGATAGGTTTAAATGACTTAAAACTGTAGAGTGCTGATTATTTACCACAGTTGGGCTGTTCTTTAGGAAAAGAACAAAATCCAGAAAATTTCTTTTAGGCATAGGGAGACATTTTAGGATATTAAAACCTGCTTTAGAAGACTGCACTCCTGTCGCAAATCTTATTTTCCCCTAAATTTCTTCAGTGTTTACTTGTTAGTGTGTCTTTTTCTGCCAGGGAAAGTGTTTGATGATATAAATGTTTCCCTTTCTTCCCCTTTTCTCCTGCTCCTTCTTCTCTGTTTCTTGCATTCTTGTTTTCTTCCTTTTCAAAATAATTGCTTGTCGATTCATAACATCTCAGAGTTGGGAAGAACTTAGAGGCCCTAGACCAATGATCTGCTCGTCCATGAATCTTCACAGTGGCCATACAGGCTCTGCTGGAATATTTTGGCAATGGAGAATTACCTTATTAAGCAACTCAAATATCATTGTTAGAAAATTTTGTGCTATTTTGTGTCAGGATTTATTTTTCTGATTATCTATCTATCTATCTATCTATCCATCCATCCACCTATCATCTCGTCTTAATTCTGCCTTTTGTAGTTCTTTAAGAAAAAGGTGTTAAATGTCAGCCCTTGAAGTGTTTGAAGGTAGATTTTAAACACCAGTCCCTCTCTCCACTTTATCTCTTTTCTAGCTAAGCAGCTCCATTTCTTTCAGTTGTTTTTCATGTGTCACTGTTTCCAAATATTTCTTGTAATTTTCTTTTTCTCTGAAGCTGTTCCCATGTCTTGTGACACTTGGTCTGGGGTTGGAACAGCATAGGATAAAATAAGAAAACTATATTACCTTCTTTGTATTGATCTCTAGACTGATTTTTTCTTTTCTTTTCTTTTATTGGCTGCTGTATCTTATTGTTGAATCAAATGCATCTCATTTGAAATGAAATCTTTATGTCTTTTGTAGTCTTTTGTATTTTGGTTAGGTCACACTGCTAGTATGAAACAATTGATTATTTGAACCTAAGGCAACTAATTATTCCTACTATATTTTATCATGCTTTGAGTTTCCTTTTACACTGTTTTCTGTGTATTACTTCACAGTTAATTTGTGTGTTTGTTTACACCTCTATTCATGGTCACTGATAAAATGTTGAATAAGGAAGGGTTGAGAACAGACTTATGAGGCATTCCAATTTAATGACTATAAATACCATCTATATACTGACAAGTTCTAAATTTATAGTTCTAGCTGTTTTCAAGCTTCAAATTGATATATCCTGCTGACAACTTTGACATCTCAGATTTCCTATGCCCCAAAACCTACCTGTGGACTCCCATCCCCAAATCTAATCATTCTGTGTTCACACAGTCAGTCAACCTCAAACCCTATGTGTCAGCTTTAATTCCTCCATTTCCCTCATTACTTCTTCTCCATTGAGGTCTGTTAGTTCTACCTTCAAAATCAGTGCTTTCACCCTCTCCCATTTCAGTTCTCCTCCTCGGTCTACTAAGTTCAGATCTCGCCTGAGCAACCTCAACAGGCTCCATGTTTGGGTGTTCATTCCCATTCCCTTCTTATAAGTTACTTTATCTACAGAGTAGCCAAAGAACCTTTAAAGGATGCACAATTTAGTGAATATTCTTGTGTGTATGTATATATATATATATATGCACACACATAGAAAAGTGATAAATCATAAGTATACAGCCCAATGATCACAAGGAAAACACGCCTTGTAAGTTTCACTGAGATCAAGAAATAGAACATCACCAGACCTCAGACGCCTATCTCTGTCACCACCTATATCCTCCTTCCACAAAGTAACTACTGTCCTAACTTTTAACATCATGCATTAGATTTGCCTGTTTTAAATTTTTTGTAAAGAGACCTACATTACTCTCTATTGTGTCTAGTGCATTTTGGTAAACATGACTGTGAGATTCATCCAAGTTGTAAATAGGAGTAATTCTTTCATCTTTATTTCATCTTATTCTTGGTTTTTTCACGTGGTGTTTTATTGTATGAACAAACACAATTTATTTATTCATTCTGATGTTGATGGAATATGGGCCACTTCCTGTTTGGGGATGCTACGAATAACACTACTATGAACATTTCTAAATATGTGTCTTGGTTTAGATGTATACACATTTCTGTTGGGTTTATGGCATTAAAGGGTAAATACACATTCAATAATACTAGTTACTGTCATATTATAAAGTGATTATATTAATTTACACCCCACCAGCAGTGAATCAGAGTTACAATTACATTTTCACTATGTGTATGTAAAACTTTGATTTTGAATAGCAAAGACAAAACAATTATGTAAAATACAGATAATTCAACAAGAGTAGAAGAAAATATTGAGGTTGGCAATGTCTAGAGTAAAAGGTGACAGATCTCTGCTGTCATTTTAAACTTATGAGTTAGTGAAAAGCATAATTGAGTACTGGTTTGAAACTGATATTCTTTCCAAGAGGTGGGTCCCTGGCAAACACACACTCATAGGAAAGCACAAGGGCCAAAACAATCAACCTTGCTAAAATGTCTCTTTGGGGAATGAAAAATGCACTCTTACCCACTCTGCTTGCCTCCTAGGAAGAAACAACATCAAATGCTGGAGGAAATATCTTGCTTTTCCAAACTGCCTTTTAATATATCTTATTATCAGCCAGTAGATTATTTTTCTCTGAGTATGTTAACACATGCTGTCTCACAGTTCTTCATTTATGTACTATTTCTCTTGCCTTTCCTGTCTCTTCAGTCTAATTATTCACCAGGACTTTATCTTCTTCAGACATGTACATAAAACTTACTACATAAGCTAACTACGTAACTTAAAGAAATCTTTCTTTTTCCTTTTCCATTTATTTATTTATTTATTTATTTATTTATTTAAGATGGAGTCTCCTCTGTCACCCAGGCTGGAGTGTAGTGGCACGATCTCGGCTCACTGCAACCTCTGCCTCCCAGGTTCAAGTGATTCTATCATGTCAGCCTCCTGAGTAGCTGGGATTACAGGCATGTGCCACCATGCCTGGCTAGTTTTTGTATTTTTTTTTTTTTTTAAGTAGAGACAGGGTTTCA
>NW_012114744.1:1831745-1865617 GCF_000951035.1 Colobus angolensis palliatus | reverse complement strand
CCGGGTTCAAGCGATTCTCCTGCCTCAGCCTCCTGAGTAGCTGGGACTACAGGTGTGCACCACCACACTTGGCTGATTTTTTTTTTTTAAGTAGAGACAGGGTTTCACCATGTTGGCCAGGCTGGTCTTGAACTCCTGACCTCAAGTGATCTGCCTGCTTCGGCCTTCCAAAGTGCTGGGATTACAGGCATGAGCCATCACACCCAGCTAAAGAAAATCTTTAGCACGTTTAGAAATCTATGACTTTGATATATAGGGATGACAGCGGAGAAATACATATGTAATTTCTTGGTGATTCTGGTTAACCTTCATCGTGAAGTGTCAGTGTTACCACCTCAGATTCAAACCAAAACTTTTATTAGAGTGAAAAGAGAGGGAGGCATTGTTGATAATTACATCACAATTACATCAGGTAATTGCAATCAGCCTATACAGGACAGTCCTAGGCAAATTAGGACCTATCGCCACCCTAGCTTGATAATCATCTTCAGATCATCCTCTTCCTTTTCAGGAGCTATGGATGGTGGATCCTCTAATGTGAGTGTTTTAAAGGAATGGGAGTTGTTCAGGAGATTACAGAAAAGAGAATTTCCCCCAAAAGTATGGGGTAGTAGAAAAAAAGTGTAAGTTTAGAGTTAGGTTTTAATTTCTGATCTAAAACTCAGGTATAAATTTGGTTGTTAGTCAATCTCTCTTATCCTTGGGTTCTTCATTGGCAAATGGTAGAAACATAAGAATAAAACAAAGTGCCTGAGACAATGTTTAGCTCTGTAATTTTCAGAAAAGATACTCAATAAATTTTAGCCTACTTAGAAGGTCAACGCTTACAAATAAGGCAACCAAAGGGGGGGGGGCGTCATACTGAATAAGGTCCAATTTGCTCATCTGAATAATAATTCTTAATATGATACACATCTTTTACATTTTTCTGTAAGTACTTTTACATTGCTCCTAAGAACTATCTTTTGAGCAGGCTGGGTTATTGCTGTTACACCCATATTAGAGACAAAGAAACTGAGGCTCAGGGAAGTTCACAGATTTGACAAAGTTTCCATGGTTATTAAATGTTAAGTCTAGGCTATAAACCTACATTTCTTTATATATCGTCCTGGACTCATCCAGCGAGATATCACATTTATTTGAAAGGAATTTTTCAATAATAAAATATTTAAGGTGTGTGCTTGCATAATATGGTTGACTTTATTTTTCTACACAGTGAGGTGTTACCATTCTGGAAGCTCAAAGATCAAATCATGAATCTTATTATCTGCATATGAATTACACATTTTATGGTGATTCACAAACAAACATTCAATTCTGTTGTTGCTTTCCCCTGAATACTAGAAATGCCTCAGATAGTTTTCTTTCAACCCTCTTCGGTGCAAACATTCTGCAATGGGAGTGCTCATATTGTATCTGAAGTGGAATTAATAATTTAAATCTGTGATTAAAAGCACATAAATTATTTCAAAGGCAAATAAAAAGTTAGTTGTGGGCCAATTATTGTTTAGAATTTTTCCCTACTGATTTTCTGATTGATAACACCAGAAAGTTGGAATTAATTTGAGAAACTTGGATAGTCAGGATTTTGCTAGTTCTTCAACAACAAAGAAAAGTGGGGGGCCGGGGAAAACAGGTGGATAGTGTTCCAAGTCCATGGGAGTGGCACATGCCTCTCCAAGGGGAGTGGGCTGACCCTGGAGCTCCAGCCAGGGAAACAGCCACCCACATGGCTGCAGGTTCTACCCAAATAGCTCTCTGAAACACCTCAAAAAATGCCAGACTAAAATCACAGAAGGAAATGTATGCAGTTTGAATGATTTAGGAGAATAGACTAAGTGAAAGTTGGAATCAATACAGAAAAATATTTAAACATATTTATATTTCTTTTTTTAAATAACAGCTTTATTGAGCTATAATTCATCTGACATATAATTTACAAATTTAAAGTGTACAATATAGTTTTAGTATATTCTCAGAGTTGTACAACCATCAATCACCAAAATAGATTTTAAAACAGTTTTGTTACCCCAAAAGAAATCCAAACTTATTAGCTAACATCACCCGAGCTTTCCATCTCCTCCTGTCCTAGGCAACCACTGAGCTACTTTCTGGCTGTATAGATTTGTCTGCTCTGGGCATTTTCTATAAATGAATTCATACAATATGTGGTCTCTGTGACTGATGTTTTTCACTTAGCCTAATGTTTCCAAGGTTTATTGGTGAATAATATTCCTTTTTAGCAATGCTATCTATTCATCAGTTAATGGACATTTGGTTATTTCCACTTTTGGGCTATTACAAATAATGCTGCTTTGAACATTTGTATATACGTTTTTAAATACACACTTGTTTTCATTTCCCTTGGATATATACCTAGGAGTGAATCATGTTAACCCTATGTTTAATCTTTTGAGGAACTGCCAGGCTGTTTTCCAAAGTGACTGCACCATTTTACATTCCCACTAGCATGTTTTCCATGTCCCCATCAATACTTGTTATGATGTGTTTTTTTGATTATAGCCATCCTAGCAGATGAGAAATGGTATTTTATTGATTTACATTTTTGTAATCACTAATTATAAATTGCATTTTTGTACAAGATGTTAGCCAACATATATGCCATTCAAAAAGCAACATCAGATGTCTAAGCTAAAAGTTGAATAGTTTTTACCTAAAACATTTTCTCCACTATGAAAATTCTTATTTCATTTTATATACTTAATATTCCATAGTTACTTCTTTCCCCTGGATTTGTCATGTGGGAATGAACTTACAGTGTATTGCGTTATTAGTTATATCTTTTCTGGTGGCATGATACTCTTTTCTCCAGAAAAACTGTAGAAGATAAGGTCTATGCCTCTTATTTATTTTGAAACCTCATCAGGATCTAATACAAACTTGAATATGTAGTTTGGACTCAATAAAGATTGGCTTATTGACTGGTTCAGTTAATTGCTCTTTTTTGCTGGGCTGATTTAAATTGTCTTAAAGTTAAAAAGAAAATAACTGAAGCAATACTGACAAAGAATAAACCTTTTTTCAAATTTGAGACAGAGTCTTGCTCTATCGCCCAGGCTGGGGTGCAGTGGCGTGATCTCTGCTCACTGCAAGCTCCGCCTCCCGGGTTCACGCCATTCTCCTGCCTCAGTCTCCACGGTAGCTGGAACTACAGGCGCTCGCCACCTCGCCCGGCTAATTTTGTTTTTGTATTTTTAGTAGAGACCATGTTGGCCAGGATGGTTTCCATCTCCTGACCTTGTGATCCGCCCACCTCGGCCTCCCAAAGTACTAGGATTACAGGCGTGAGCCACCACGCCTGGCCAAAGAATAAATTTTACCAGTATTTGAGTAATTGAGATTTTACCAGATGAATTTTTAATTCATAGATTAACAGAATCTCTTGATTAAGTGAAACGGCATCTCTAAGGTAACGGAATTGGACAATTCCCTGTGGTGGGGAGTGTGTTGCCTGGGGCCGTGTGCTGCTGTTTCAGAGCGTTATGTGGGGAGTTTTTCTTATGTCTGCAAGCAGGACAAATAAAATAACATAGATTCCATTGGAAGATATTTGGAAGCTAACCAAGGAGCATATGAGCAAAAGTAGTTGTTTTTTTTTTGTTGTTGTTGTTGTTGTTGTTGTTTTCATTTGTTTTTTTTTGAGACAGCATCTGGCTCGTTTGCCCAAGCTGGAGTGCAATGACATGATCTCCGCTCACTGAAACGTAGTTTTAAGGGAATCAGTTTTCATTTTTTCATTTGTTTGACTTCCCTATATGCTCTTTATCAAAATTAATTTATCTGGTAAATTAACATAACAGATCACAGTTAACTGATCTGTGTCTGGTTTTCCTTTTTTTTTTTTTTTTTTTTCAAATTTGCTCCTTTCAGCTACGCACAGTGGCTCGTGACTGTAATTTTAGTATGTTGAGAGGCCAAGGCGGGAGGATTGCTTGAAGCCAGGAGTTTGAGACCAGCTCTGACAACATAGTGAGACTCCATTTCTCCAAACAAAACAAAACAAAACAAACAACAACAACAAAAATGCTGGACGTGGTTGTGTGTACTTGTGCTTCCAGCTACCCAGGAAACTGAGGTGGGATGATGGAGGATCGCTTAAACCTAGGAGGTCAAGGCTGCAGACTCCAGACTGGGAGACAGAAAAAGAACATGTCTTAAAAAAAAAAAAAAGAAAAAAAAAAGAAAAAAACTTGCTCCTTTCCCATTTTATACAGAAATATAAAGAATTATAAAGACACACAGACCCATCCTGAACTTACCACACTGCTGTACTCAGTAGTGTAAAAGCCTCCAGGCGGAAGACGTGGGGAAAGGAGAAATTACAATAGGACTGGCAGTAAAATCTTCTTCAGTCAAAGTACATGAGCACTACCTCTAATCCAGCTCATTAAAATAAACATTTCCAATACATTATTCTTTTTATGTTTAGCAATTATTCACCAAAATTTGTGAGCTATTTATAATTTCTCGATCAATTATGTACTATTATTACAGTTTAAAATTTATTTTTAATTGATAAATAAAATGTACTATTACTGGTTTTAATAGTAATTACTATTATTTATTATTGTGTACTACTAATAATTAAAACAATACTCCAGAAGGAAACGTATATTTCTTAGGTGGTGTTATCATAGGCAACATAAATTAATTTCATTTTATAGACATATTTTTGTGGCAGAGAAATATGCTAAGGTGATCAGAAATACTTTTAGCATTAAATATAGACTGTATAAAGAAAATGTGGCACATATACACCTTGGAACACTATGCGACCGTAAAAAATAATGAGTTTGTGCCTTTGCAGGGACATGGATGAAGCTGGAAACCATCATTCTTAGCAAATTAACACAAGAACAGAAAACCAAACACCACATGTTCTCACTCGTAAGTGGGAGTTGAACAATCAGAATTCATGGACATAGAGAGGGGAACATCACACACCAGGGCCTGTCAGAGAGTGGGGGACAAGGGGAGGGATAGCATTAGGAGAAGTACCTAATGTAGATGATGGATTGATGGGTGCAGCAAACCACCATGGCACATGTGTACCTATGTAACAAACCTGCATGTTCTGCACATGTATCCCAGAACTTAAAGTACAATACAAATTACTTTAAAATAATATTCTATTACAGATTTTGTAGGAGAAATCACATAGAATAATTGTTTTGAGGATAAAAAGGACCAAGTCAAATTTTTGACACTTGAAGAGTTGATCATGTATTTGCTCATATGTTTATAAAATAGATGATGATGGCATCATATTGATGTAATATTTATATTTTATTGGCTATACTTAAAAGGGTAATGCTAGTATTTATAATATTCTGGAAATTTCTGTCTGTGCAGCTATTTAAACTGTGGTGAAGAAGACATTTTATATGTCAACATAGAAATTTACAAAGGGGCATGTTTTTCCAAACTCAGTGGATATTGAAAATAAAAATAAAACATTGCTATGGACCAACACAGGATACTTTCCAACCCCTCAGGTTTCTTTTCTGTTACTTACTTTTCCATTTTAGGCTGTCCATTATATTAATTTTGAAACTAATTTTATCTAAAACTCTTGGAGTTGGGGGGAATGGGGGAGCAAATAGAACCTGCAGCTGTTTAGTCTCTGAGTGCATTCTGCTTCTGGAAGTGATCCCAGAAGATGCTTCTCAATGATTCCAGTGAGATGAGACTTGAACCAAGCCTGCTTTTCAGAACCTTCTTCGAGAGCCCTTGATTTCCCCCTCAGAGTGATTCTTATCATTTCTTAATTGTCTCGTCAATACGATAAAGGCAATTTAAAAGCATATTTTTCAAGTTAAAAGAAAAACCTAGTTATGCCTAAATTATAGCAGGTAAAACTTCAGAGAAGTGATTACATTCTAACATTATAAGAGTTGGAAGTTGGTAAGTATACTGCAATGTTTGTTTTGGCAGCTGAGAGGCAAAGCTTTAACCTTGGATAAGATTTTCATATTTTCAAGCCAAATATGGTCAGTTTTTAACTCTTAATAACGTCCATCCATATATAGATCTCTGCTTATTGTGTGACTTGAATTTATTACTCATGCAAGCCACTCCTTCATGAGGCAGCATGGGGTGTTCCTGCCCTTGACCCTTCTTTGTGCCTTGGCACTTGCCCTACCCCCTTTGGGGCACAGGATCATGATAAACTAGGCTAACAGGAGGAGATTTGGGGTGATATGGAGAAAGGAGACAGGGACTCTGTACTCAGACAAAGTCCTGAATGGAAATGGGTGTTATCATTGAGGGGAGTGCAATGAGCGGGTATTTTCAAGGATGTGGGACAGGTAAGAGGATGCACCAGCACCAGCCGGGGGCAGTTACCAACCATAGGCCTGAAGGGCAGAGTAAGGGCTGGTGACCTGAACCAAAAATTCACCTGATAGTGTGGCCTTCGGAAGAGAGATACAGATACTGGTGGGCCCTTGAAGGAAAATCTAAGCTTCGTTCTCCTTCTTTACTCTGATCTTTTGCAGGGCCTCTACTTGGCCAGACCCAGCTAGAAGACTAAGGTCAGGGGCACTCTGGACGCAGCCCACAAGACTAGCTCTCTGTGGCACTGAGCAAGGTAGGAAAGGATGGGGAGTGTATTTGCAGAGCAGCTGCAGAACGTCCAGCGTGGTGAGGATAACAATACACTAGAGCTTTAAGAGGTGGCAGTGTAAGAGAAAGTAGTGTCTTGTAGCTGAATTATTTCTAGGTTTCTAAAGGAATTGGAGAGTATCATAAAAGGAATGTTTGTGTCTCCCCCAATTTCATATGTTGAAGCCTTAACGCCCAATGTAATGGTATTAGGAGGTGGGCCCATTGGGCGATAATTAGGTTTAGATGATATCATGAAGGTAGAGTCCCCATAATGAGATTCATGTCCTTATAAGAAGAGGAAGAGACACAAGATTTTCGCCTCTGCTGTGTGATGATACAGTGAGAAGGCAGCCAGCCATATGGTGAGCCAACAGGAGAGCCTTCACCATGAACCTGGCCATGCTGGTGCTCTGATCTTGAACTTCTCAGCCTCTAGGACTATGAGAAAATAAGTGTCTGTTGTTTAAGCCATCTAGTCTCTGATACTTTGTTGTTGCAGTCCAAGCTAAGAAAAGGAATCTAGAGGTCCCAGTGCTATTCTCTCTTCTTGTATGAGAACTGGGACCCTAGGGGAAGTAACAGGGGCAAAAAAGCACTTTGAAGACAGACATGGTGGGAATTGATAAATGAATTGATAGAGACAGAAATGAACTGTTTTGGTTATTCTCTGAGGACTCTGCTCATCACCCAATAGCACCATTTTCTTTCTCAGAATGGATTCTTTCCCCTATCTTTCTAATCATTAGAGATGTAGCTAAGACATTACATATATGCATACATATAATATGTATATGTGTATATATGAATGCATTATGTGAATATTAATAATTTTATTGAATTTTAACTTAAAATGGTAGATTTTATTTAAAGTATTATAAAAGTTCCTATATTCATATTACTTCAAAATCTTATGCTGTATTATCAAAACCATATCATTCAAAACGATATTTAACTTGTTTGATACTATTAATGTAATAGTGTCAGATTAAAACTTACCACTATTTATTCTCACATATATACACTTATAAATAATTTAAAAAGTAACAACAAGCAAGGAAATATAATTCCCATAGATATCATTGAAATAGGGTCAATAATAACATAATGAACTTATTTATACTTGAATAAATATATGTTGTTACAATTTTTTCTTTAGAAAGTGGATTTAATAGAAAAGGAGGAAACAGTGTTAAGAAGGCCCTCCAATTATGATTTTCTGAATATTCTCTCTCCATTGGAGAGAGAAACCAAAGGTATATTTGTGAGGATGTATACTATAGACCTCTTATCCTGAAGGGAGCTGTGAATAATAGTAGCACTAACGCAAGACATAGTTGAGAAGCAGGAGCTTCAAATGTTTGGACAGCTGGTGGAGGAGTTAGTCTACTAAAAGCAGAGTATTTGCTGAAATTTTCATTTATAAGAAGAAAGTGTATATATTGAGGGAAGCACTGTTCTGGTCTTCTTTCAAACTAATCAGAAAGAGCAGGTTCAAAACTTGGAAGTAAGGGAGAATCTTAAGTGAACACCTCATAATAATAAAAGTGAAGCAGTTGTTTACTTGGACAGCAGATTACAGGAAGGAGAAACTAAGTGTGGTCAACTGACTAGAAACAGCAAGACACGATAGATCACAATGGAAGTGAAAAACAGGAGAAAACTAAATAAACCAATGTTTATTGCACATCAAATTTCCATACTAAGCACACATGTCCATATTAAATGGAAGAATACGAACATAACCTAAGACAAATAAAGCAAGAGTTAGGAAGACTAGAGACTAAAATAAAATGAAGCTTGAGAAAAGGGCTGGGAACACAATTTAAAAATTAGCAAAGGGTAAGTATTTAAAACTGAATTTGGTGCAAGGTGATAAACAAAAGTGAAATCATCTGCCTGATAGACTGTGGCATGTTAATGAATGCTAGAGAGCAGGCTGAACTGTCAGGATCCTGTTTTCATCTGTAAAATACAAAAAAAAAAAAAAAAAATACTTTAGAGGTTGTTGAAGCCTTTGATAAATGAAGAGAAAGTATGGTTGTGAGAACAGGAGTTTGAAAACTTTTTTACTATATTTTTAAGCCATAATCACATGTAGTAAAATGCACAGATCTCAAGGGTAGAGCTTGATGGATCCTGACAAATGTCTACAACTGGGTAATCATCACTCTAATCAACATACAGAAAACTGCCATCATTTTCGAATGTTCCTTTGTACCGCCTTCTAGTCCACTGCCATCCACTCTCCCCTGCTAAGGAAGTGACAGTTCTGAGTTCTATCACCATTGATTAGGATGACTGATTGGTTCTTGATCTACATATAAACGGAATCTGACAACATATAGTCTTTTGTCTGGCTTATTTGCTTAACATAATGTTTTGAAGATGTACCCACACTACTGTAGGAAGAGCTGGTTTGATTCCCAGCTCAAATACTCTAGTCACGTGACCCCCGACAGCATTCAAGCTCCTAAAGAACAGGCAGTTTTATCTGTTTTGTTCAATGCCTCATCCCCAGTGCCTAGAATAGAACCTGACACATAGTAAGTGCTCACGTTTTCAACTATAAGATGAAAATAAAATAATAATCTTTCTCAACTATAAAATGAAAATAAAAGTAATAATCTATATATATATGTATATATATCTACACTATATATGTTCTATATACTATATGTATAGAAGGGGGATAGGGGAACAGTGAAGTATAAGGAAATAGGGTAATCTGGAAGTGTGGGTTAAGAAGGAGCCGGTTTTCTGGGAGTTGAAATAAATGAAATAGGAAGTGGCTGGAAGAGACTCACATATGCTTTATGGCGAGTGAAATTAATTGAACCATGAGATGAGGAATGTACTTAATTATATAGAATTTGAACCTTTAGGGTTTTTTCAATGTAACAAAATGAATGTGCACTTAAAATGCTTGGCAGAATGTGCTATCCTAGAATCTGGAGGTCATCAAAGAGAATTATAAGGGGAAAAAATTAGAAATCTATTCCAGTTGTATGAGAAAAGCCATAAGTGGAAGCTTGGTGAAGGAAAGTCTTGGAAAGTTTAAGGGAACTATTCGTTATTTCCTTATTTTTTTGTATGTTTTAAAAAAGTCTTACTAGCATTCACATGGATTTAGCTACATTTTCTGAAGATTATTCTTTATCTCATGTATTTTGTTGGCATGTAAGTTTATTCCCCACTCTACAAAGGAAGTGTATCTTGAAATTATTTGCAAGTGCAAATTTGGTCATGGACCTTTTATCATTACATTTATGCAATTTAGGGTTGTGATAAATGACTTTATAAGGCAAGTTCATCTCATCGTGCCCTGGAACAAAGGATTTCCTAATTATGCTCTTGTTTTCCTAGTTTTTTAGTGATCATAGAGTAATTGTACTGATGACTTTTTTTTGCCAAAACATGATCATTATCAATTAAATTATTTTGTTTTCTTAGTATGATTGTACTAAGCTTACTCACATTTAAGAGGAAATACATTGTTATAAATTTTCATTTTCTTGATGTACTTAAATTTTAATCAATGACTTTGATAAAGTCATTTACTTGAATAAATAACTTTAGCTTTTTGGAGCTTATATGTACCAAATCATGGCTAACATTAATAGGAGTGGCATTATTGAAAAAATTCTTATGGCTGGGTGTGGTGTTGCATGCCTGTAGTCCCATCTACTTGGATAGCTGAGGTGGGAGGATCGCTTGAAGCCAGAAGTTTGAGTCAAGCCTGTACAACATAGTGAGACCTCATCTCTAAATAAAACAAAAGATGATTATGAATTGTAAATATTCTGTAAGCTGTGTAAATGCTTTGCAAAATAGATGTTAGATGCTCTTCTGCATATTTTACATAGCATAGTAGAGTTTGATATTTATCTACTTTAATTACTGGCATTGTAGAATTTATTATATAGTTCCCCAGGTTATTCTCTGTGGTATATTTTCTTGAGCATATTTTTCACAATTTTTTTTTTGCCTTCTAACTTGTGCATGCTATGGCTCATTATACTCATTTATGTTAGAGTGACATCTTAGTGAGCATCTAAATTGCTTACTTTTTGTTGTTGTTGGTTTTTGGGGGATGGAGTCTTACTCTGTCGCTTAGGCTGCAGTGCAGTGGTGCAATCTCAGGTCACTGCAACCTCCACCTCCTGGGTTCCAGCAATTCTCCCACCTTGGCCTCCCAAAGTGCTGGGATTACAGGCGTGAGCCACTGTGCCCAGCCTAAGTTGCTTACTTTAAGTGTCTTAAAATGGTAATTATTTTAAGATACGTCAGAATCCTTTGGATTTTGAAAATACTAAAGGAATTTAAAAGAGTAAAATGTGTACGTTATAAACTATAAATTATGTAGGTACCATTTTGATGGCTTCTGAAATTTCAGTGAGTTTTTAATGGCCTATTAAAAGGTATTTTTCACTGTCTGGATTGTGATGCAGATATTCCTGGAATATCAAACATTCCATAGCCTCCCTTTCACCCCCAGTCAAAACACAGACATACACACTTGCACATGAACACACACACACACTCACACACCAGTAAGTCTATGTCCTGTTGGTGTGCATGCAGCATCTGTTTTGCCAGCAAGCTGTAAATTTGGTTGAAGGCAGGGATCACAGAAAATAGGCCAACCAGGAAGATGGAAGGGATGGCATGGAATATATTCTCAGCCTAGCTCTTTGGACTGGAATTGGACCTTTGGGGTTAGAACAGAAAAGCATGTTTGGAAAACCTGTTTGCATGAAAGATTTTGTAATATTATGGACATATTGGAGATACTTTGAGACCCATTCCATCTTGGCTCTTCATGGAGTCCAGTTCTGCTTTGGAATCCCAAAGTGTAATGGTTTTGAGATCTTTAGGATTCAGCATGCATGGCACAGATTTTGGGTTGATATCACCATCAGTGGAGCAGGTGTTAGGTTCTTCAGTAAGGTTCAATGAAATGAGGAAAGGATGTTGGATGCCACTAGGTGACACAGCTGAATGTCAGATTAGCTAAATGGAAACATTGGTGGAATCCATCTGGGAGTATTAGAAACAATCAGAGAATGCTTTAAATGGCTTAGCATTCTTAATGAAGCCATCACAATTTGAATATGTGTATACATATATACACACACTGGTAAAACAAAGCGGCTGTACTGTGATAATAAATTTCAGTGTGCACATGTAATCTAAAATTACAAATTTTTTGACTGAATTAAATTATTATAAAATGGCTTTCACTTAAATAAAATTAAATTTAAATGGCTATATTTGTTGTCTCTGATATATGGTACTTTTGGGCTTAGTATGGTCAGAGGTGATTATCTACAACCAGTTATAGCATAACAGTAAATGTCTTTGTTAAAATATTGAAGTTGTAATTACAAGACATTGCTTCCAATAGCAATTTCTTTTTCTTTAAATTTCAGTAGGTTTTTGGGAAACAGCTGGTGTTTGGTTACATGAATAAGTTCTTTAGTGGTGATTTCTGAGATTTTGATGGACCCCTCACCCAAGCAGTGTACACTCTACCTAATGTGTACTCTTTTATCCCTCACCCCCTCACACACTTTACCCCAAGTTCCCAAAGCCCATTGTATCATTCTTATGCTTTTATGTCCTCCTAGCTTAGCTCCCATATATGAGTGAGAACATACGTTTGGTTTTCTATTCCTGAGTTACTTCACTTAGAATCATGGTCTCCAATTTTATCCAGGTTGCTGCAAATGCCTTATTTTGCTCCTTTTTATGGCTGAGTAGTATTCCATATTTCATATATATACACACACACACACACACACACACACACACATACATACCACATTTTCTTTATCCACTCATTGATTGATGGGCATTTTGGCTGGTTCCACATTTTTGCAATCGCAAATTGTGCAGCTGTAAACTGCACGTGCAGTTATCTTTTTCATATAATGACTTCTTTTCCTCTGGGTAGACACCCAGTAGTGGGATTGCTGGATCAAATGGTAGATCTACTTTTAGTTCTTTAAGGAATCTCCACACTGTTTTCCATAGCAGTTGTACTAGTTTACATTCCCACCAACAGTGTAAAGGTGTTTCCTTTTCACCATTGCCACGCCAACATCTCTTATTTTTTAATTTTTTGATTATGGCCATTCTTGCAGGAGTGAGGTGGTATCACATTGTAATTTTGATTTGCATTTCCCTGATAATTAGTGATGTTGAGAAATTTTTCATATATTTGTTGGCCATTTATATAACTTCTTTTGAGAACTGCCTTTTCGTGTCCTTAGTCCACTTGTTGATGGGAACAAATCTCGCTGATTTGTTTGAGTTCCTTGTAGATTCTGGATATTAGTCTTTTGTTGGATATATACATTGTTAACCCGCTCTGTGGGTTGTCTGTTTACTCTGCTGATTATTTCTTTTGCTGTGCAGGAGCTTTTCAATTTAATTAAGTCCCATCGATTTATCTTTGTTTTTGTTGCATTTGCTTTTGGGTTCTTGGTCATGAAGTCTTTGCCTAAGCTAATGTCTAGAAGGTTTTTCCAATGTTATCTTTTAGAATCTTTATGGTTTCAGGTCTTAGATTTAAGTCTTTGATCTATTATGAGTTGATTTTTTTTTAATAGGGTGAGAGATGAGGATCCAATTTCATTCTTCTACATGTGAAGAATTTAATTAAATTAACTTTAAATGGCTATATTTCTTGTCTATGATATATGGTACTTTTGAGCTTAGTGTGGTCAGAGGTGATTGTCTACAACCAGTTATAACATAACAGTAAATGTCTTGGTTAAAATATTGAAGTTGTAATTACAAGACATTGCTTTGTTAAAATATTGAAGTTGTAATTACAAGACATTGCTTTGTTAAAATATTGAAGTTGTAATTACAAGACATTGCTTCAGGTAGCATTATTTTAAATTTCAATAGATTTTTGGGAAACATGTGGTATTTGGTTACATGAATAAGTTCTTTCGTGGCAATTTCTGCACCCCCTCATTCAAGCAGTGTACACTCGTCAATTATCCTAGCATCATTTGTTGAATAGGGTGTTCTTTCTCCATTTTATGTTTGTTTGCTTTGTCAAAGATCAGTTGACTGTAAGTATTTTGCTTTATTTCTGGGTTCTCTATTCTGTTCCATTGGTCTATATGCCTATTTTTATACCAGTACCATGCTGTTTTGGTGATTATAGCTTCATAGTATAGTCTGAAGTCAGGTAATGTGATGCCTTTGGATTTGTTCATTTTGCTTAGGCTTGCTTTGGCTATGTGGGTTCTTTTTTTTGGTGCCGTATGAATTTTAGAATTGTGTTTTCTAGTTCTGTGAAAAATAATTGTGGTATTTTCATGGGAATTGCATTGAATTTGTAGATTGCTTTTGGCAGTATGGTCATTTTCTTTTTTAATTTTTATTTATTTATTTATTTATTTATTTATTTTGAGACGGAGTCTCGCTTTGTTGTCCAGGCTGGAGTGCAGTGGCGCGATCTCGACTCACTGCAAGCTCCGCCTCCTGGGTTCACGCCATTCTCCTGCCTCAGCCTCCCAAGTAGCTGGGACTACAGGCACCCACCACCATGTGTGGCAACTTTTTTTGTATTTTTAATAGAGACGGGATTTCACTGTGCCAGCCAGGATGGTCTTGATCTCCTGTCCTCGTGATCCACCTGCCTCGGCCTCCCAAAGTGCTGGGATTACATGTGTGAGCCACCACGCCCAGCCGACAGTATGGTCATTTTCACAGTATTGATTCTGCCCATCCATGAGCATGAAATGTTTTTCCATTTATTTCATCTATGATTTCTTTCAGCAGTGTTTTGTAGTTTTCATTGTAGAGATCTTTAACCCACTTGGTTAAGTATATTCCTAAGTATTTTATTTTATTTTTTTGCAGTTATTGTGAAAGGAGTTGAGTTCTTGATTTGATTCTTAGCTTGGTCCCTGTTGGTGTATAGCAGAGCTACTGATTTATGTATGTTAATTTTGTATCCTGAAACTGCTGAATTCATTTACCAGTTCTAGGAGCTTTTTGGATGAGTCTTTTGGGTTTTCTAGGTATATGATCATGTCATCAGCAAACAGCAACAGTTTGACTTTCTTATTACCAATTTGAATGCCCATGTGTAGCAATTTCTAAGAGAAGTTGCCATGTAAACTCCACCTAGTGGGGGTCCATACTTACTATGCAATCCCACCCTGGAATAAATCCTTTATCAAAGTTTGGTTAAAAACAAAGTGTCCAAGACCAGCTCTAACTTTCCATAGTAAACAATCAGACAACTAAACAAAATAATAAAACAACTATCTTTAGTGGTTGGAGAAAACCGGCACAGGGTTGTGATCCTTCTGAGAATGATAGCGACTACGAACTCTATGATTGTCTTGGCTTTCTTTTTAGAGTCGATTTCTAAATGTTGGCACAGGGAGGAAAATCCAAACAAATCTTGTAATCACTGATGAGTTGTGAAAATGGAGACCAGAGTTGGAGAATCTGAGGCAGCTAGCAAAGTTTTGGAAAAGGGGGCACTCAATAAGAGAGCTCCATAAACTTGCATGGGCTCCTCTCTGATCTTTGTTGAGTACTAAGCTGCCCATGTGTAGAATAAAGCTCTGCAAAGATGGGCTAAAGATGGCCATGGAGTTGCAAACTGAAAAATTCCCAGAGCTCACAAAGGACAGGAAGACATTTGAACTCTAATCATCCAGAATGAAGTCCTTGATGATCATCTGGGAAATTTGGTGGAGACTCCTAGAGTCCTGCCTTACAAGCAGGAGTGAACCATCACTGGAGTGAAGCTACTATTAGACGGTCTCTAGCAAAGCGAATAAATAGGCCTCAAAGTCATGAAATTGATATTCAAGTTGTTTCATTCTGTAAAGGAAGAAAACAATATCTAGATTCTTAAGAGTGCTACATTTACCATATCTAGCATCCAATAAAAATTAATAAACATGCTAAGAATAAGGACAATATACTTATAACTGGATACAGATCAGTAAATAGGAAAAAGTACCAAAATGACAATGTTGTTAGAATTAACAGATAAAGATGTTAAAATAGCCACTATCATTATGTTTAGTATTAAACAAAAACATGAGCATAGTGAGAGAAGTAACATAAATTGTTAAAAAAATGAAATAGAACTTATAGGAATAAAAAATACAATATATAAAAAAAAATCCAGATAGGAGTAATAGCAGATTGAATAGTGTGGCAGAAAAGATCAGCATACTTGAATATATTATAATAGAACCTATTGAAAACAAAAAGAGAGAAAAGAAAGAAAACTAACAGAGCCTTGGTGACCTCTGAGGACCATATCGTACAGACCTATTTAAATAGGTATAATTAGAATTCCAGACTAAGAGGATCGTAGGGACACTAAAATATATGTGAAGAAATGATGGTTCCAAATTTTCCGAAACTGATGAAAACTTAAATCTGCAGATCCCAAAAGCTTAAATGTACCCCAAACAGGATAAGCTTACATAAACACATCAAGGTACTTCATAATCAAATCTCTGAAAACTACTAGAAAATGATATTTTAAAAAAGCAACTAAAGAAAAAAGACATTACATTACAAAGAAACAAACATAAAACTTACAGTAGATTTCTCATCTATAATTATGTGTGCAGAGGACAACGGAAGGACACCTATAAAGTGCTGAAACATATTTTTTTAAAAGGCTATCGATGTAAAAGTCTATAAACAGCAAAATTCCTCCCAGAATAAAATCAAATTAAAGACACTTTCAGAAAAAAATAGAAAACATTTGTTCAGTAGACCTAAGTCACAAGAAATGTTAAAGGAAGTTCTTCATGTAGAGAGGAAATCATATCAGTTGGAAATTTGGATGAACACAATGAAATGAAGAGCACTGGCAATACTAAATATATGCTTAAATATGGAGATATTTTGCCTTAATTTTTAGTATCTTTAAAAAGTATTTGATTGCTTAAAGTAAAAATAATGATGTGCTTTGGTAGTTTTTAAGACATGTAGAAGTAAAATATAAATAACAGCAATGACACAAAGGAGAGGAAGGAGAAGCAAAATACAAATGGCCAATAAGCACAAGAAAAGATACTCAACATCATTAGTCATCAGAGAAATGCAAATTAAAACCATTATGAAATACCACTTCACATCTTTCAGGTTATCTAAATGTATACGACCAAATTTATACCACCATACTAAGTGCTGGCCAGGATGTAGAACCATTGGAACTATCATATGTTGATTTTGGCAGGATACATGTACAATCACTTTGGAAAACAGTTTGACAGTTTCTTGTAAGGTTGACATACCCTTTACATATGATTTAGTAATTCTCCTCCTAGATTTTTATCCAAGAGAAATGAAAAGTTAAGTTCACAGACTCTGATGCATGAATATTCATAGCAACCTTATTCACAATTGCTAGAAATGGAAATAACCCAGTGTTCATCAGATGGTGGTAGATAAACAAATAATGGTACATTTATAACATGGAGTGTTACTCATCAATGAAACAGAACAATGTACTGCTATATGCAACACCATAGGTGAATCTCTAAAATATTATGCTGAGTAAAAGTAGCCAGATTCTGAAGAGTACATACTGTATGATTACTTTTATAAGAAACTATAGAAAAAGACAATACTAATCTAAATGATAGAGTGAAGGTCAATGTTTGCCTGGGAACACGGCTGGGAAGGGGGACAGCTCACTGATTTAGAAAGGACACAAGGAGCTTCAGAGGTGATGGGCATATAGTATATCTTGACTGTAGTGGTGGTTATGTAGTATATACATTTGCAAAAACTCATTGAAATGTACATTTAACATTGGTGTAGTTTATTTGTGAAAATCACACTTCAATAAAGTTGATTAAAATATGCCATCAATAAAGCAAAAGGGAAAATAATGTACTGCTATTTGGCTGATGAATGGAAACATTTTGAAGAGTTCTATGGTAGGCTTAGCCAGGGGTGCTTTAGATGCTTGCTTACTGTAAGAAACAGGATACAAAAATATGTAATTATGGCAGGAAGGTAATTCTGTTCATTCACTAACTTGTATCCTTAATCTTGTATATCCTATTACCACTTGTTTCTGGTTTGAAGCAAAAGCATCCTCCAGTTAACTGGGCATCGTCATTCTTGCTCATCTTAGAAAACACTTCAGTCTTTTGTCATCTGTTTAACCTGTGTCTGTTGCACTCACCTGAATTAAAACAATTATTCTGTGAAGTAAAAAATAACATGTGAACATAAACATAGCTATAGTGGAATGATTAAGTAATAGAACAGTAAATACCTGGAAGTCACTTTGTCCAATATCTGAGGCCAAGGAAGTGGAACAGCTGTCCAAAGTCACAAAACTAGTTAGAGACAAAGCCTTCATTTTTACACTGAAGTTTTTTTTAACTGGTAATGCATTTAAAAATGTAATTCTTCCTCCTTGCTTCTTGTACTCTGTCCTTCTCTGTCCTGTCCCTGTGTCTCCCTAGATGGGCTTCTGCCTTTCTTATGCTCATCTTTCCTGTTCACATCTCTCTGCCTTGGCTTTCATCACCCCCCTCATCTGAGATGTCATTTGGATTCTCAGCAAATGCAGCTGGTGAAGAAAAGTTGTCATGTTGTACACCAATGTGTTTTTATTTCTTATATGTCTTACTTGAGGTCTTACAACAACTTACGTTAATATACATAATGAAATATACTCACCTAAATCATGTTTACCTCAAACTTTCTGACCACCATTCTCTCTCAACACTTTCTGAGAATCTGACTGCTTTAAGAAGGTTTTTCTAATCCATAGTTAATGTCTCCTTATACCCTTAGTATCTATTTTGTAATTTATTATTTTTTTCAATTAGGTTTTCATAGGCAACTATGCCACACACTATATATAAAATAATGCCTTTAGCGAATTTATTATTTAATGTCTAAGGGCACTCCTATTGTAATATAGAATTATTTGTTTTGATCTGAGATGTATGAAGGATGATTATGGGCATTGCTCTATGACTGTAAAAAAAAAAATGCATTGAGGCTGGGCGTGGTGGCTCACACCTGTAATCTCAGCACTTTGGAAGGCTGAGGTGGGCGGATCACTGAAGCCAGGAGTTTGAGACCAGTCTGGCCAACACAATGAAACCCTGTCTCTACCAAAAATAGAAAAAATTAGTTGGACATGGTGTCACATGCCTGTAATCTCAGTTACTTGGGAGGCTGAGGCATGAGAATCACTTGAACCTGGGAGGTGGAGGTTGCAGTGAGCCGAGATCACGCCACTGCACTCCAGCCTGGGTGATGGAGTGAGACTCTTTCTCAAAATAAAATACAATTTTAAAAAAGAAAAATGTGTTGAATTTCTATCGCCATGTTTGAATTACAAAATTGATTTGCTTATCAAGGACCAATCTTCAGTCAATAATTTCATGAAAAAGAATTTTCCAGTAAAACAGAAAATCTCATTTAACAAGTTGCTTTTATAATACATTAGAAGCCAGACCCTAATTAGAATACATTTTTCTCCTTTAGATGTCCTTGGTATGCAAATTAAATTAGAATTCCTAGGACTTATATAGACGTTTCTCATCTCCTATGAGACAGCATGTCTTTTATTTCTTTTGTGTTACGTTACTTTGGAAGGAAGGAAGGAAGGAAGGAAGGAAGGAAGGAAGGAAGGAAGGAAGGAAGAAAGGGAAGGAAGGAAGGAAGGAAAGAAAGAAGGAAGGAAGGAAGGAAGGAAATGACAGGATCTATACTCCAACATTTTCTGTGTGGCATTTTTATAAGTAGAAAAAAAATCCAAATTGAGAAGCATGGGTCAGCAAAAGATCTAGATAAAGTAGTCATGTTAATTTAACCAAAAATACTGTTTACTTTTGCTCTCAAAATGTGTTGTGTATTGCTTTAATTCAGAAAACTCATAAAGAAACAACAGAAAGGTCATGTAAAGAAGTTTAGTAAGTACCTTATCTAGCTACTGTCTATACTCTCTCCATATGCTTCTAAACACTGGTAGATGAGATCCAAGATTCTTATACTAGTGAATGCAGTGCTATGTACAGCCTTGTTCAAATTACTATTCACCGTGAGTTTTTTCCTCTGTGCAACTGGCAACTTAATTTTACCTGTAGTATGGGATAAATTACAGTTGGATTGAATACTGGTCAAATCCCTCACTTTCCCCCAGGAATTCATTTCCTCTCCTATATCTCAAGTGAATGGCAGTCCCGGCCACACTGTTGCCATTCTGGAAACGTTTCTTCTCCTTTTCCTCACTCCTTAGACAGGTGGTAAGGTGGTGACGATGAAGGCAGATCTGCAAACCTTCCCAGCCACCTCTCTCCCACCAACCATAATCTACCTTGGGAGGAGGGCCCTCTCTTTGTCTTACTCACCTACCATGCTTTTGTTGTGATCCTGTAAACAGGATAACAGATGAACATGCTGGATCAGGAAACCTGAAAGTCTAAATTTCTTTTCATGACCAAAGAAAAAAAAAAGGTGCCACAAGTGAAGAGCAAAATTAGCAAGGGCCTGTGAGGTTGGAAAGAAATAGAAGGAAAGATTTAAGCTGCTGCTGAGAGGAGCAGACCTAGGAAAAAGGGAGACATATAGACTGGGCATGATGGCTCATGCCTGTAATCCCAGCACTTTGGGAGGCTAAGACTGGAGGATTGCTTGAGGCCAGGAGTTCAAGGCCAGCTGGGCAACATAGCAAGATCTCTTCTCTACAAAATAATTTTTTTTTAAAAAAAGGGACGTACGTTATGTAAAAAAGATATATGCACATGCCTGTCTATAGCAGCACAATTCGCAATTGCAAAGATACAGAATGAACCTAATTGTCCATCAACCAATGAGTGGATAAAGAAAATGTGGGTATATACACCATGGAATACTACTCAGCCATAGAAAGGAATGAAATAATGTCTTTTGTAGCAACTTAGATGGAACTGGAGGCCATTATTCCAAGTGGAGTAACTCAGGAATGGAAAACCAAATATTGTATGTTCTCACTTATAAGTGGGAGCTAAGCTGTGAGGACATAAAGGCATAAGGATGATATAATGGACATTTGGACTTGGGGGGAAGGGTGGGAGGGAGGTGGGGAATAAAAGACTACATATTGAGTACAGTGTACACTGCTTGGGTGATGGGTGCACCCAAATTTCAGAAGTCACCATAAAAAAACTTATTCATGTAACCAAAAGCTACCTGTACCCCCAAAACTATTGAAATAAAAATATGAAAAAGGGACATGCACTCAAAGACAGTTTTAGGAAAGTTTCCTATGTAATATGTTATGCAAACACCACTTCAGTGACCCGCAGAAATCTTCAGTAAGGTCTAACTTATGTTTTTTACACATCTTCCATTAAAAAAAATATATTCTTATCAATTTTTTTCCCTGAATTTTAATTAATAGACTTCTTTTTATATCAGTTTTGGGTTTGTAGAAAAATGAGTTGAAAGTAAAGAGAGTTCCTACATTACCCTCTCCTCTCAGTGTTCCCTGTTACTGAGACTTTGCATTAGTTGTATATTTGTTTCAGTTGATAAGCCAATGTTAATATATTGTCATTAACTAAAATCCATAGCTTACATTAGATTTTACTTATTGTGGGTTTTGACAGATGTATAAGGGCACATATCTACCATTACAATATCATACAGAATAATTTCATTGCCCTAAAAATCTTCTGTGCTCTGCCTATTCATTCTTCCCTCCCCTCAAACTCCTGGCAACCCCTGATCTTTTTCCTGTCTTCATAGTTTTGCCTTTTCCAAAATATCATGTTAAAGATCTGAGAAACATGAATTGGAACACAAAGTAAGTGAAAACAATTATCTGTCTCTAAGCCAAAGATGACAGATGGATCCAGGAGGAAGTGAAGTGCAATGATTCTTAACCTTCCATTGTAGGTTTGCCCTACAACCAAAGGAATGTTTTTTGAAAATTATGACAAATAGTAAGCAATCTCCTCTCTCTCTCTCTCTCTCTCTCTCTCTCTCACACACACACTCTAAATATTTCCTAGTATTTATATAGCATTTATACTTATAGATGTTATTATCTTAAACTTATTTTGGTTTTGTATGTAATGTTAGTGTCAAATAATAATTGAACATGACTTTCTTCTCTCCATTTTCCCCAAGCAGTTGAAATGACGGCTCACTGAACAATTAGATTCTGATAAAATATTGATGATTTTCTCTACTTTTCCTACAGAGAGGGAAGTATATTCCTGTGTGAATATAATGATTGTATTCAGATATATGTTTTTAACACTTTTTCAAATTTTAGGGAGATTGGCAATTTTGAGTGCTGGTGGGGTCTTTCTTCAAATATCCATTGGGAAGAAAGTTCTACTTTTTAAAGTCATTTGCATCAGTTTCTTGCCTCTAGACTTAGGGAATTAATGACTAAAGATGCTTATTGTGGAAAAAGAAAATAAGAAATGATGGGTCACTTGGTAGGCTTTTGACTCAGCATTTTTGGTTCATAGGTGATGCCCTAAGACCTGAAAGCTTACTGTAAATAAATAACTCAACTGACACATTTTTGGCTAATTTGAAATCTTTGGGCTTTTTAAAGTTACAATATCACCTTAGAAAATATTGTCATATGGTTGTAGCTAGTAGTTATTCCACGAAAGTGATATTTTTCTGTTTTACACCTAAAGATGTTCCACATGTAAGAAATTGTTCTGTTTTTGCTTAGCATATCTTTCTTGTTGTGAAACTTTAAAAATATAATAAAAATTCATGAGATTTTTTTCATTAAGGCAATCATATTTTAATCATGCATTTCATAGGAAATTTTTACAACTATTTTTAGGGCATCAATAATGCATTATGGAACTATCCTAAAATAAGGGTCAAACAATAGAGATGTTACTTACAATACCTTTTATCCACAAAAGGAATAAGTTTTGGTAATTTGAGACCTTTGAAATGAAATCTTCATTTTTGGATTATGCTTAAGGCATTATTAAGCAGAGGGTCAATTGTTTGAGTTCAAAATTGAAGGGGAGTGAGAGTTCAATTGTTCTGCATGAAAAATGCTGAGAGATAGAGAAAGGAGTGAAAAAAAGAGACCAGCAGAGAGATGGAGTTGCTGGTGGGAGAAATGAGGGGAGAGAGAGGGAAGATAGGTGATTGGGGGAGGAGGAGGGAGTTTGAGACTGTGAGAGCAACTAGTTGCTGAGAGTCCAAAGAGCCTGGGAAGAGATATGTCTAATGAGTAACATTTGAGTGAAGTGCTGTGCAATTCTGTGTCTCTTTATAAAATATTCCCTAAATGTACCTTGGAATATAAAGTTTTTAAACATGTCAGGTTGATTTGTGAAGCAGTGAAGAAGAGGACATGAAGTAAAGTTGTGTTACATAAGTAAAAAGAATGCATAAATCTAGAAGTCTCCACAGTGTTCCCAGTTTTAATGAGGATCAAGAGCTATTTAAAATACTTAAAATATCTATAATGACATGAGGTGTTGTCATACATGCCATACTCTCTGATTCCTTGATTTGTTTAGCAAATGATTTAGAAAGAGTAGCACATGAAAACATAACTTTGGGGTTCAATATGAGTGAGTATGGAACATGTCAAGTAATTACGAATCATTAACATGGAAATTTCTTCAACATCATTTAAGGGGCAGCATATTTTATAGCTCCCACTCTAGCAGGAATTATGCTTATTAAATGAGAATGAATTTACAGAAGCATCCATAGAACATGAATATGTCTCAGAACTATTCTGTTGTATGAATATGCCATCATTTGTTTATTCATTGAATTATTGATATAACTTATTGAAATAACATGGGTTATTTCCTGTTTTGGGTTATGATAAATATAATTCCTATGAACCTTCATGTACAAGTCCTTTTGCGGATATATGTTTTCATTTTTTTTGTGTAAAACAGGGGAAGGAATTGTTAGGTTATATGATGAATAGATGTTTAACTTCATAAGAAAATGAAGAAAAGGCGGGGCATGTGGCTTATGCCTGTAGAACTTTGGGAGGCCGAGGCAAGAGGATCACTTCAGCTCAGGAGTTTTAGACCAGCCTGAGCAACATAGGGAGACCTTGTCTCTACTAAAAAAAAAAAAAATAATAAAAATAAAAAAAGTAGCCGGGTGGGTATGGTGGCATGCACCTGTAGTCCCTGCTGCTAAGGGAGGCTGAGGTGGAAGGATTGTTTGAGCTGGGGAGGTCGAGTTTGTAGCAAGTTATGACATGCCATTGGACTCTAGCCTGGGCTACAGAGCAAGATCCTGTCTCAAACAAACAAACAAACAAGCAAACAAACAAAAAACAAAGAAAATACAAAACTGTTTTCCAAGTATCTGTACCATTTTTCACTTTCAGCAACAGTGCACGAAAGTCTCAGTTGCTCCACATTCTTGCCAGCATTTGGCATTGTAAGTATTTTTAATTTTGGCCATTCTAGTGGATGTGTAGTGGTATCTTATTGTGGTTTTAATTTGCATTTTTGATATGGTTTGGCTCTGTGTCCCCACACAAATCTCATCTCTAATTGTAATCACCACTTATTGAGGGAGGGACTTGGTGGGATGTGACTGGATCAGGGGACGGTTTCCCCCTTGCTGTTCTCATGATAGTGAGTAAGTTCTCATGAGCTCTGATGGTTGAAAAAAATGGCGCTTCCTCCTTCACACATGTTCTCTCTCTTGCCACCTTGTGAGGAAGGTGCCTGCTTCTCCTTCACTTTCCGCCATGATTACAAGTTTCCTGAGGCCTCCCCAGCCATGTGGAATAGTGAGTCAATTAAACCTCTTTCCTTTATATATTACCCAGTCTCAGATAATATATTTGTAGCAGTGTGAGAATGGACTAATGTAATTTTCCTTATGATTAATGATGAACATCTTTTTATGTCCTTATTGGTGATTCATAAACTTTTGTGTGTGTGAAATATCTGCTTAGTACTTGTCCTGTTTTTTTTTTTTAAGTGGATTGTTTATCTTCTGATCAAAACTTTAAAGTTCTAAATAAAATTCTGACAAATGTGTCTTGTCTGATATATATGTATTGTGACTATTTTCTTCTAGTCTGTGGCTTGCCATTTCATTTTCTTAATAATGCCTTTCAGAGAGCTTATGTTTTAAATTTTGTCCAACTTACCAATTTTCATTGATGGTGTATGCTTTTTGCATTTTTGCTAAAAAGTCTTTGTCTACTCCAAAGCCCTGAATATTTTCTTACATATTTTCTTCTAAAAGTTCTTTTAGTTTTGGCTTTTACATTTAAGTCTACAGTCTATTTCAAGGTAATTAATATTTATGGTGTAAGGTTTATATTTTTCCATGGGCATAGGCAGTTAATTTAGCACCATTTGTTAAAAAGAATTTTCTTTCCCATTGAGCTACCTTGGTGACTTTATAAAAAAATAATTGCACATCTATGTGTGAATCTCTTTCTGGGCACTCTTTTCTGTTTCATTAATTTATACATATATTCTTACTTCACTATCTCAAGTAATGTAACTTTAAGTCCTGAAATCTGGTAACATAAGTACTTCAACTTTGTTTTTTTTCAAAATTGTTTCAACTATTTACATTCTTTATACATGCATATACAAATATATGTATGTTCTGCACAAATATATATGTAATCTAAGATGTGTGTGTGTTTGTGTGTGTGTGTGTGCGTGAGAGAGAGAGCGGGAGAGAGAGAGAGAGAATCAGCTTGTTAGCTTCTAAAAAATGGTCTATAGAATTCTTAATCGCAATTGTGTTTAATCTGTAGATCAATTTATGGAGAATGGGCATCTTAATAACATGGAGTCTTCTAACCAAGACACATGGTACATCTCCCCATTTATTTTGATCTTTAATTTTTTTCAGCAGTGGTTTTCAGTTTGAAAGATCCAGCACATATTTTGTTAAATTTGTTCCTAAATGTTTTATTGTTTTGATGCTATTATACATGATAACTTAAATTTTTTAATTTTCCAATTATTTGCTTTGAATATATAGAAATACAATTTATTTTTGTTAATTGACCTTGAATTAGGAGAACCTGATAAATTTACTCTTTACCTCTAGAGTCGTTGTGTTGATTCCTTAGGGTATTCTACATATGCAAGCACAACATTGGCAAATAGCAACACTTCTACTCCCTTCTTTACAATCTGTCTATATTTTATTTGTTTTTCTTGCCTTATGGTACTTTCAGTACTACGCTAACGGAAGTAATGTGAGTGAATGCGTTTGTCTTATTTTAATCCCAAGGGGAAGTGTTCAGTATTTCACAATTAACTACAATGTCAGCTGTGGGTTTTCCTTAGAGGTCCCTTATTAAATTGAGAACATTGCCTTCTATTCCTGGTTTTCTGAGAGTCTGGGAATAGTGTTTAATTTTTATTAAGTGTTTTTTCTTCATCTATTGAAATAATAATATGATTTTCTTCTTTATTCTGTTACTGTGGTTAATTATATCGATTGATTTTAAAATTTTGAGTCAGTCTCGCATCCCTGAGATAAATCCCACTTGGTGATAATGTAATATCTTTATTACATTTTGCTGGATTCGACTGGCTAACATTTGTTGAAAATTCTTGCTTCTCTATTCATGAGAGGTGTCATTCTGTTAATTTTGAGATTTCACAGTTTATTTCCTGCAGAATCTTCTGTTTTATTCTGTATAATCCATATGCTAATCTAGACAAGAATTTTTACTTTCTGTTTTAACTTATAATTTCTGTGCATTCTATGCTTCCCCCCTCTAGTGTTTAATGCTGGATGTTGCTTTCTTCAAAAAATTGATTTTATCTTTCCTTATTACCAGTTGCAGAAAATTCACAATCTCTATTAATGTATTTGCTCAAAGTTTACATTGAGAATTAAGATTTTCATTCTAAGAACTTCAACCTCTTCCCTATATGTTTGAGCTAGAATTTCTTAAGATGTGTTATACATAATAACTTTCATATCAGATATAAGACATTTTCACTTGCTTTGTTACATAATAACTTAAATATTTCCCTCATTTTCCTCAGATTTGATGATCTTTTTTTCCAGTGTTTTCTGTTATTGGAAACTCCATACATTTTATTACCCAAATCAGAAAAATGTGGTTCTCCCTCTCTGTCACTCTCTATTTTGGATCTGTAACTAGATCTTGCCAGTTCTGTACCTTAAAAATCTCTCAAGTCCATCTCCTCTTCTTTCTTCTCTCTGTCATTGCATTCATATGCACAACATTTTTCTTCTGGATCTCTGAAATCATATTCTGACTGGTTGCATTTCTACTTTTCAACCTGCCCTTCACTTTGCCACTAGATGGACTTTTCTGAAAAGCAAATTTACTTTTCTGCTTAAGATTTAGTGTCCCTTTTTGCCTTTAGAAAAAAAATGAACTTTTTAGTACAATTCCCAAATTCTTAAAGATCTGTTTCCTATTAAAAAAATATCCAAAATGGGTTTGAGTTGAAAACAAATTCCACATAACTTAGCAAAGTGAAAAACTGTAACAGCTTCTGTGCAATAACCTGAGTCAACATTTCCCCGACTGAGGCATGACTGAGACTTTTACACTTCTGCACAACTAGGAGAACCATCTTATTCCCAGTTTTGCATGGGCCAATAATTACATACTTGATTAAAAAAACACTTTGTCAAAATATTCACATTTCTTTGGCTCTACATCTGTTTTTGTTTGTGTGAGGCAAAAAGTCCCATGCCTCTAATGGAAAACTTGTATTAATCATATTCATATAGAAAATTAGGCTGCATCTGATGAAATGCCAGTGATTGGGATTAAACAACTGTTTTAGCTCAAATGTCTCTTCATTACTAGTGCCTTACCCTGGTTCTCAAGTCAGAAATGATCCACTCTTCTTTTGTGCTCTGAAAGCCCTTTGAATTTCACATTGCTTTACTTTGCAGCTAATTTTTTCTGTATCTGTTTTCACAAAAGTTTCAGTTTTTGAGGCAAGGATGTTTTGGTATTTGCTCATAGTGTGTCATGCAGAGTCTAGCTCAAAGACAGAACTTCATAAATGTGACTCAAATTCATGCTAAGACTACAACTGTAAGAGTATAGACACGGAGCTGTTATAAACACGAACATTACAGAATGCCAGCTTTGGAATCTCTGGCAGATGATTATGTGCTTCCTTGTTCTCCAAATTCAGAGTCTCATGGATAAAATTCATGTCATTATTAGAAATGCAAAAGCAAGAATATAAAAATCAGCTTCCTGGATGAGTGTTTCTTAGACTTTAGTGCTTGTTTATATTTAAGTCATTTTTACTGTAGTGTCAGAGGGCGATGCTCATGTCTTGCCAGCAAAGCCAATTCTCTTTCGGTGTTTCTATTATCTTAGACCCCAAGTATTTGATTTTGTTATGTTATTTTTTTCAACTGTTTGCTATCATTGGCTTAATTTTGACAAAAGAAAATATATTTTTATTTTTATTTTTCATTTTGTCTTGCAATAACTGTGTAAAGTAAATTAAATCAAGTTTTTTTCATATGGGTGGAGAAAAATTTTAATGAGCAATTTGAAATACATTTTTGCATATGGCCAACATATTTAAAATCTTCATTTGCTTTTTACTTTAATCTTGGATATAAAAAAAAGTATCATAAAAGCAGAATCTTAACAGATGCATGATCCTCACATATGGTTTATGAGCACAGATCACAAATGAGTAATACCAAGTTGTTTATTATTTCCATCCCTTGTGGAAACTTTGATGAATAGAAAGTTAAATCATGAGACAATTGTAGCTTTCTCAAAAATAAGCAATTTATATTATTGTGCAAAAAATAAATATGTGAACGTATTTGAGGCATAACACTATTCAGATTTGTGTGAAACTCTTTTCTACCTACATCAAGATCTTCTTTGATAAATTTATTTGCTAAAGACTGTAAAATAGAACTTCTAGAACATGTTATTCAGGCATATTAATCTAGAGTAAAAACATGCAGATCAGGTAGGCTTTTATCTAGTATCAAGTAGGCTCTTATTTAGTATTAGGATGAAACAATAAGATTTAAACAAACTATAATATTTGGGAAATTCTGCTTTTATTTATTTTTTGAACACTTATTAACTGAACAATCTTGGGCAAGTCTTCCCATTGTCTCTCTGAGTCTGTATTTTCACCTGTGAAATAAAAACATGTCTGTCTCGCCCACCTTAATAAATCCAGTAAATATGTATTTAGCTCTTTTATGGGACATACACTGTCCTAGGCAGTTATGTTTCATAACAGAAGGGGTACAAATGTGCAAGGAGAGACTAATAAACATAAATAAATGAACATCACAATAAATAAGTGATGTGGGGAAGAACAGTAAAGTCAGAAAGCTTCTGGTGGGGAGAGTAGGCTTATTGCAGCTTAAAATAAAATTGTCAGGGTAGGCTCCATTGAGTAGGTGGTATCTGAGAAAAAATTCAAGAGATGTAAAGGATCAGTCACCAGCAAAGAGCACTCCAGGCTGAGGGAGTCACCAGGGCAAAAGCCCTAGGGATTATTTGGTGTCAGCAGAGTCGTGAGTAGGCCAGCGTGGCTAGAATGGAGTCAAGGGGAAAGCCATGGGAATCAGAGAGGTAATGAGGACTCAGGTACAGACTAATCATGTAAAGTTCTGTAAGCCATGATAAGAAATTTGCTTTTATTCCAGGGGGAGATGGGAAGACTTGGAAAAGTTTGAGGAGGAAGGAGATGATTTGAATTGGGTTTTAAAAGGATGACTGTGACTACTGTCTTGAGAGTTTATTATAGAGGGCAAGATGGAAGGAAGGACACTAGTTAGGAGGCTACTGGAGTGATCTGAGAGAGATGATGTTGGCGAACAGACTAGGGTGCTAGGGTTGGGAGTCAAGTGAAGTTCTTGAATTGTAGATATATTTGCGAGGCAGAGCCAACAGCATCCCTTGATAGACTGGAGGGATGTGAGAAGAACTGGAGAGTCAGAAGGGCTCAAATATTTTGACCTGAGCAACTAGAATGGTGGAGTGACATCAACTCCTACAGGGAACCTGCAGGTGGAGTAAGTTTTGAGGAGGAACATCAGAAACTCAGTATTGGTCATGTTAAGATTGAGACATCTATTAGGAAAACCTAAATTATGTTATAATTAAAAGTCCCAAACTATGAGTGGCTTAACATAGCACAGGATTTCTTCTTACTGAGGATATATATCAAACGTGAGTGTTGGGAGCTCTGCTTCATACATATACTCAGGCATCAGAGCTGATGGAAACATCACCATATTGTAACTGTGCCTGAAACATATGGCTTGCAGGTTACACAGCATGGAGATAAAAGAACTGGAGAGCCACACATTGGTTTCTAATACATCAGTCCAGAAGTGACACCAATCACTTTCTCTCATAGCCCATTGACCAAAGCCAAAGCTATTCATATGGTGCCACCTAACTGCAAGGAGGAAGGAAATATGGACTCTGATACATGAGCAGACCAGGTGAGAGGCCTGTCTGTATCATATACATTTGAGAGAGGTTGACCATGTGGATAGTATTTAAGTCAAAGAGATTATAAAATCACCAGGGATCGAACAGAATTAAAGAAGTGGAAGAATAGTTGAGCCATGGGGTACTCCAATGTTGGGAGGTCTGGGAGAAGAAGAAAAAACAGTGAAGGAATAAAACAGTAAAGGAGACTGGCAAGGGCCATTTGGTGAGATAGGAAGAAAGTCAGGAGACCAAGGCGCCTGGAATTTAAGTGAAGAAAGGGCATGGAGGAGAGACTGAAGGACTGTGACAAATGTTGCTGATATTTCCAGTAAGATGAGAACTGAGAACTGACCATTGCATCAGCCAGGGGAGCTCATTGGTGTTCTCCACATTTTTGGAAGGATGATGGCATGGATTTAGGGGAGAATGAAAAGAGAGGAATTTGAAACAATTGGAGTCGGTTTAGGCAACTCTTTCTGAGAACAGTTGATATAAATGATGAGAAAAGCAAGAATGGTTGCTAAAGAAAGAAACAGGACAAAGAACAAGGTTTTAAAGTTTTTTTAAAATGGGAGAAATAGTAGCACATGTGTAGCTTAATGGAAATAGAGAGAAAAATGGATGCTGCAGGAGAGAGGGGCGAAACTTGCTGAAATAAAATGTTCTTTAAAACTTTTTAAAGTTAAAAGTTTTCATTTTTGTGGGTACATTGTAGGTGTATATATTTATGGGGTACGTGAGACATTTTGATACAGGCATGCAATAATAATCACATCGTGAAGAATGGGGTATCTATCTCTGAAATGATATTCTTGACCAAGAGGGAGTAGATGTGTCTACAGCACAAGTGGAAGAATTGATTGGCTTTAGCTGGGAGCATGGAGAGTGCGTCTCTAGTGACAAGCAGGAAGGCAGAATTAAAGACGAGATGTGGGAATGGGAGTCTGTAAATCTGGTGAAGCTTGTGTGCCATGTCTATGGGAGCTGTGCCTCCGATTTGGCATCAACATCAAATGAAATGAATTCTAAATTAATAGACAGATATGTGTTATTATTAATTTGTGATTAGCTTTTAATAGCTTAGTATTAGCAAAAACTGAGACTGGCAATGAAAAGCCCATAAGAAACTAGCAGGCCAGGCATATCTGGAAGAAGATACAGCCTATCTACTGGCTCTCGGCCACAGAATAGTGTGCAGGCTTTCTGGACCAATCACACCTGCAGAGATGATATACACCAGAGGAACACGAGTAGAGTGAGGGAGGGTTATCCTGAATTATTCTCATAGAAAGATGGATTTGGAATTGAAGTGGTATAATCCTACACACCTCCGATGCTAGTCTGCCTATGTTTGCCCATAAATTCACCTACAGCCAATAGTCACAAGAATTTGTTAACTCAGTCACTTGGGTCTCATTTAGATGTGTCACTTGTAGGCAAGCTGCAGCCTTCTTACTGGCCAGTGCTTTGGGAATCTGAGAACTACATTTAGGAGAACTGCATCTTCTAAATTATACCATTAACATTTTTACCTAATAAACAGAATGTTATGTAATAATAATTATATAATATTCTCTATAGGTTCAGTATATAAATTTTAATTTATATTCTGTAATAATATTTGTAATATTATTTGGTATATTAATAATATAATATTATTATATTCTGTTCTGTAATAATAATTAATGCCTTCCTAATATGGGGTGAATTTAACTCTCTGAGGCCCGAGTGCTACCCAGGATTTGACAGGCTAGTGACATTTCTGTTGCTTTAGGGATTAATTATTATTTCCTTTTGGAACAAAACTGAACTATGCAGAGATTTGTTTTGTCGTGTGTGTGTGTGTGTGTGTGTGCATGTGTGTGTGCATATTTCTGATTAATTCAAATTGGCAATAATTGACCAATTAACTCGATGAATCACTGGAACTTTTCTACCTTTTTGGATCTGTGAAACCATTTTATCTTAAATTAGTAGATGCTATATCATGAAGCTGCCGTGTTCTGGAAAATCAAGCTATTTATGCTGCTATAGTTCTTAAACATGTCCAAAGGATCCTACCAATCACAGAAGCACAGAACTTTCCAGGGCATTTCTGTGCTGTAGAGATTTGTACTTAGAGGAGTGAAGGAAAAGATTTTAGAGGCCATGTGGTTGCCCACTGCCATCATCTGTGTTGCCCAAAGAAGGGAAAGGACTGTGAAATAGAATTGCCAGTAGAAACTCTCTCTGGTCTTGTCAGCAAGCTTTTTACGAAAAATACAATCCATTCTTCCACTCCAGACCTTTTAACAGGGTAACAGTTGACCAACTGCCAGGATTTATTGGCCAGAATAGAAACAGACATCACCATGTCATAACACAGTGCTAAATAGGAACTTCTGAATTCTTTCTATGCAGGTTCTGCATTTTTCAGACATTTGCGTTACTTCCCCACCATGCATATCAAATGTAAATTGATTTGCTGAACCTATAGAGATGTTTGAAGGCTTTTACTTTTTCTTATACGCATTTAGAATTTTGCAAACATAATACATGCCCATTAAAAAAATAAAATATGGAAGAATTTATAATAACATTAGCTCCTTGCCCCATCTTCTCCTACATATAAATCTGTTTCCCAGAGACAACAGTTTTTTTTTTTTCTCTGAGTGTTTCTGTCTTAAACTTCTTTCATACCTCAACTTCAAAAATCTACATGCTATGTATACTATGCCACTATTTCTTAATTTTGCACTTTGGTGTAATTTACTGACTTTCTAATGTAATAGATGGAGATGTAGCAGTGTTATGTCCTCCACACCATTGCTACCCCCACCGTCACCCTCCAGCTTGTTATAGCACTGTTCTTGCAGTACTTGATGACTTCTTGGCTATTTGTGTATCTACCGATAAGACAGTATCTCTAGGCTTCTCAGTCCATAAAAGGACACTAGTGATGTAAACTAATTTAAACTCTTGTTTTAAACTTCCTTCCTTGTTTCCATCTCCTAATTTACATCACTTATACTTTCATGTATACATGTCAAGTTTAAAAGCATTTGCATTCTGTTCTACACTCATAATTAACACCTTTCTGATGTATACGTAGGTTGACTTTCAAGAGTTGAAAATGAACACATTCTGGGCTGTGACTTTTTTTCTGGATAACTTCACTAGTTATCCCACCTCATTCTACTTTTTGCCTCCTGTAATTTAAAGCTCTTATTTGCTGATAGTCCATCTCGAGTTCTTTCATTTTTGTGATTCTATGTTTTCTTTATTTCTTTACTTTTGAAAAGATCTAGAGAAGAAAAGAGGATAAACAAATGTGCTTAGTCCACCATCTTGCACTACTCTTTTTGAATTTGATTTTCTTCCTAGTACATGTGCAACAAAAGAAACATATTGTACCAGTAATTATCTAGTTAGGCTTTCATGTTTTCAGTAATGTACTACTGGAACTATGTTATATACATATACATATATAATCATTTCATTTCTGCAGTTTAACATTTTATTACTGCTTTACATTTAGGAAGGAAAGTGGTTCTAATTCAAAACTCTGAGATAGCAAATAGAAAAGGCAAACATATGGTTTGGGAAATTTGAAGAAGCATATAAGAACTGAGCATGGATTTTAATTCAGTCTTTTCACTCTGATAATCTTAAAAATACTGAAAACGAAAGCACTTTCTTTTAAAGCATTGGCATGATATCTTTCTGACTGGGTGACCTGGGACACTTGATTTATTCTCTCAAAGCCTGTGAAATGGGAATAATAATAATAATAATACTTACCTCATAGAGACAT